>NC_088299.1:7478122-7778122 GCF_032854445.1 Liolophura sinensis
ATAAATATCACAGTCTTCAAAAATAAATAAACAAGCTCACATAAAACAAACTTTAGATTTGAAATTCTACCCAATAATTTGTTATGATATCGAACCAACGCCGAAAATATGAGAAAGAGAAAAGCTAATCTGCACTCTCTGTAAACGTTTAAAAGTAAACATTTTTATATCGATTGGATCGAGTGTGTTTAACGTCACTTTTGGCAACAATCGTGGATTTTAAATTTCCGATTTTATATAATGACAGGTGGCATTCCCATTTCACACGAAGATAAAAACTACAAACATTCAATTGGGAAATGTCAGTGTCTGCCATCTGTGATAGTCTTACATGTGCACTGGAGAAGAAATTAAAAAAAAAATGCTTTTTGCATCTTACGGTGATGTTGGCGAAATTGTCATATTCTTTGTACATAATTTAAGTACAAAAAAACGCTTTCTTTATACATGTATTAGATGTTCTTAGTTTCCATATGGACTGATGCTCGATTCCAGGACGAGTTTCTGAATCATCAAATTAGGCCTCCTAGGAGTTTAGCTCCGAAGCACTTTGTTTGACGATGTCTGAGATGTTTTTAAAAGTATTTCTTTGTGTGTAAACTCCTACAAAATTTATTTATGGATGTGATTTGTGGGTTGCTGAGCGTCAAAGGCATACTCGAGAATTTTTCGTTGGAGGAAATCGGAGATCCTGCAGGAAACCACCGACCTTTGGGAGGTTACTGACTTTCCCACTGTTGGAAGAAAATTGGTCCGCAATGAGGAAAATCACTAACGGCCCCACGAGAGTCGTTTACAGCTTACTGCCATCATGGCCAAGTAATGACAGGGAGGGAATCTATAAATTACCTGTTCGTGCAAGGTCGCATATGCTACCGCACCTTGCGTGTCCTAAAACTAAAATGACTTTAATCGCTCGGATATATTGTCCGTCTCCTTGTACAAAATTAGTTCTGGCGTTATTGCAAAGTATTAAGCTGGCAGAAGTCATTTAGAATAAATACAACTGTGCCTTTGCCCCTTGACTACACAACGACTATGGAAGTGACGATGAAAACGATGACTGAGAGTTCAATAGCAGGCAACCTCAGTACCCAGTCAGCCTTTCACCGTCGTTCATTACTTGAATTCGAGACTACTTGTTAAATTTGATGACGAAGACAAAGCGGAAGTGGACGACATTGGATCGATTTCTAGGCGTGGGACATTCTGTGTCTCTGGTCTGGTTGGGGGTTTCTTTATTTTGAACTCTCTTCGGATGTACTGGTCAGTCACTGGGTAGCTGGGCTGAGGTTCTTTCAGGGGAATGTCCGGCAAAGCTCTGAACTGCTTTAAAAGGTTCATAAACTTTCTTTTCCGGTAGAAATACACCCCAAGAAAAACAGCTATAAGACACAGCACAGCAAAGGCGAGTACGCCACCAACAATTACACCAGTGTAGCTTGTTTCTTCTTGGGGTGCATCAACTGGAAAAAGCAAAGTAATTTTTTGTTAATCAATTTCAATCGCCTATGGTGAACCATACACATTGTGTTCAACCATATTCATTCATTTCTGGCATCTAAATATACATGTACCTAATGTCTTAAAACAATACCTTCCTTCACACGTTTAGATATGGACATACTGTGTACTTTTTTGATAACATAACGCAATCTGTACCAGATATTCCAGACTAGGTGGACCGGTTTTGAACAGCCACGAGGTTTACTCTATAGATCTTACAAATTTGATTATAACTCAGCCTCCTCTGTTCCTCTGTTCTACTTTTTCAGGGTATCATTGTATACAGGTGGATCAAAAAAAGGGTGCCTCTTTCCCCCAAGATATTTACATTAAGATTTAGTTATTCATTTTTATTCATTGTCTTTATTGCTACTCATTCACAGTAAAAGAGGACACACACACTATACTGTACAGGTTTGTCTCAAGTTAAAAAAACTCCGAATCCATTAGTCATGATATAGTAAAGAAAAACTAACCCTAGAATTTGACATTAGAAAATGTCACGTCATTTCACAATCAGTAAGTCTATAGTCTGGTGATTCATGTATGTGAATTTGTCACTAGAAACGCCAGGGACAGATAGTGGCCTAGTGATAAAGACGTTTGTCTTTCCATCACTATAGGAACTCTAGGTACGGATTCAAAACTCTCATTTCCTGTAGAGCTCGTGCGGCCATTTGCGCATGCTAACGTTCGTTCATGATCACTTGTCTTTCATTACTAATATGCGCATATTTGTGCGTCCCACATGTGGTTCGTCAGTACTTCACATATCGTTGTTTTACCACGGTTTCTCTCGCCGTTGAAACTAACTGGTATCGTGCAAGTAGAAAATTCGTGAGGATGGCGTTAAACAATAATGAAGTAAACAATAATGAAATAAACAACGGAGGCTGAGACAATTTTTTATAACCATCTTACCGAGACAATTGATTTCATCTGAATTATCTCCACAATGGTCAAATCCGTCACACGCGCTCTTGGATGAAACGCATATGTTATTGCTGCAGGAGAAAAAATCTTCATCACACGGTGCTGAAACGTAAACATAACAGGTGTGTTAGATACAAATGTACAAGTTGTGCACTGTATATGAAGCAAATGTTTACATAAATGTACATTATGCAGTCAAGGAATCAAAACAGACATCCCCTCGTCTACCAGGCGACAACCAAAATGGACGTTTCAGAACAATCATCGCAAGGCCAGTTTAAAAAAACACCACCAAAACATAAAGCACCAAACAACCAAGACAATATATAAATCTAGGTGTCAAAACATTCATATACCAAGCATCAACCAAAAAATTGCACGTTCCAGGCCAATTTCCAAAACGATGTTCAACACAAACCGCCATAGAACTAAGAAAACAAGTAAGCATACAAAGAAAAAGAAGTTAACAATTTTCAGTGATGGCGAATGAAAGAAATAATTATCCAAATCTCGTGTACAATGCGCTTTGATTGCAACCGTATATATATATATATATATATATATATATATATATATATATATATATATATATATATATATATATATATATATATATATATATATACGTATATATATATATATATATATATATATATCCAATCAGCTGATCTAATTCACCGCGTCGAATATATGGCATCTAGCCTCAGGTTAACAGGAGGTAACCCTGGATGTCGATAATGTCTACGTGCTGAAGCTGTGTCAGGACCACGTTTCACTAAAATTTTATTCGGCTTTAAAACAAACAGATATAATGCCGGTTTAAGATTCTTTGAAAAATCAAATTGTTTTGAAATAAACATCAGCAAGATGCTGTCATTTCCGTCAATTTAAAGTGGAAGAAAGCTTGAGCGATGATATTATAGGTAATTCTTATTGTTACGCAAGAAAAGTTTCATATTTGCACAAAAGATTATCATTGTTTTAATCTATACTTTAACCACTAATTTGAAATTAGAAACACTTACAATCTTTGTACACTACGAACAGCAATTCGAATCCCCGATAAACTGCCCTGGAATCTGTGACGAAGTGAAGGGTAAGCACATGGCCTGATGACGTCACATTATCTGGGGGTGAATTGGAACACAGTGGCTCGCTGTTCAAAACTGGAGCACTGGTATCCACGCCATCGTGAAAGTTCACGAAATCCAAACAATTTCCGTTGTCTTTGTTCTCGAGTTCAAACTGACGGAACAACACCAGTATCTTTCTACTACTAGGTGCAGTCACGGTGAAAGTGCAGTCCGCGTTGTTGCTGTAAAAAATGGCTGTGCTGGACTCCAACCGATAGCTCTCCATAACAGTCTTGTCGCCATTGCACTGCGTCGTCAAATAGCCTGAAAGAAAAACAAAAACACAAAAAGAAAAGCTGAGAGCTCTTTGTGTAGTGTCATAAACATGAAAATTGTGATGTAGGTGTCTATATAAGTTTATTGGTAAAGATCGATCAGGCCTTCAAAGATCGACACTTTGTATGTACTTAATGATTTTTTTGTCCATTGGCACGGGACAGACATTTATTTATTTGCCTGGTGCTTTACACAATAGTAAAGAACATTTCACTTATGCGACGGCAGGCAGCATTATGGTGGGAGGAAACCAGGAAGAGCAAAGGTAAAACACACGTCAGAGGAGACTGTAAATTTTTGCAACAGTGGCAAGTAGTAAAGAAAATACTACCATGAAGCATGTCAGATGAAAGGCCATGAAAGTGTGACCTTAGGTTTTTGCAAAACATATAAGTTGCACGTGCTCTAGACCGCTATACTCAAAACGCATATAAACATTTGCGCTATGAGTGCATTCGCAGATTGGATCTTGAAACCATCTATTTCAGGCAAAATATATTGATGTGACACCACTGATTTCTAAAAGAAATTATGGAAATTATCCGAGCTATTTTTATGGACAGTGTTAACTGGCCTCCCTTCTGACATATACAGTATTTCACTGTTTTCTTTGCCTTTAACTTAATGAACTACAGGCCTACAGATATATAGGCATAGCCATAATTGGCAAGGCCAGTTTGGGAGTCATATAATCTATGATAATCCATATCTATATCTGTATCTAATTCGATATATATGCTTAACTGGTCAACAAATACCAATTAATTTGACTCACGGATTTGCAGAGACGTTAGGCTTAATTATATTACTAAGTATATATAAATGGATAATTAATATTATTAACAATTAGCCTAATGAACTGTTTTGTGCTCCAGACAGTAAAAGCAAAGTAATATGCACAGCCGAGAAATATAAATTAGCATGGCGAGAAACGGGCAAACGTTGAGTTACAACAAAAGTCAGTCAGTCCGACTCGTGGATTTACAATGTTATATATGTGACGATTAAACTTGTATTATAATAGTTTTACGTTCCAATCTGTATATAAAAAGAAAAAGTTATTATAGTCTATAGGCCTATATCTTCAATGTGGCCATTTAAAAACATGAGACAAATATATATATATATATATATATATATATATATATATATATATATATATATATATATATATATATATATATATTCATTCTCACACTGTATACACACACACACACACACACATATATATATATATATAGAGTGTGAGAGAGAATATCATATATCTTACCTGTCTCGAAAGCCAAGGCTGAGTGAACTGTTAACAGTGTAACAACACATGCGTAGATCGCCATCTGAGCTAGCCTTTTCAACGCCATTATGATTGTCCAGAGATCAGATTTTTAAAAAAATTAGCTTAACAGACTTCACAAAAATAACTTTAAATGCATCTTAATATGACATCCGTTCGTAACAGATCAGTGTGATTTGGCTTGGAGCACGTACATCTAGGCCTACTCGCCATTTCCGCCGCAGAGCGTGATCCGTTAGAACATGTTTGTTTGTCGCTATGGTGCAACGACGGGGAGATAACTCTGCTATACATATCTGCTACACGTTCATTCTTGAGCCCACACCAGATGGGTTAAAACAAGCCCAGTCAGCAGTGGCTTAGTCAGAGCATACGGGTGACCTTGTCAATCAACTCGCATAGGACATAGTTGTAATAAAACTCTCGCGCGAAAAACTGACTGCTTACTGCGAGACATACAGGGCAACACATCGGCTTTTACTAATGGCACCGAAACAAAAATACTCATTTTAAAGGAATCAGTGAGCCTGGTAAATAAATACGTGGATATAGACTATGCCTGAGAAAAAGAGTTAGGCAACTAATATAAAATGTTTATAAATATATATATAATATAGATTCACAAATTTCCTATTGTGGTTTAGGGCTTCTTATGTGGTTTAGCGTTGTCTGATGGGCACACCTGGTATATAAGTACTAAACTAAAACTACTTCCTGGATTGTTCATAAAAAAGTGTATTTGGAGTCAAGTTAAGCCATGTATTAATTATTTCCAATTTATTTTGTGTGATACGACCAGACTAATCGGCCTATTAACGTTTGAGCCAGACTTAACAATTAATACAACTTTGAAAACCTCACACACACACTCCAGGGTATTATGTGAAAAGTGTCATTTAAAGGTGGAGTAAACATAAAAATGATATAAAATTCAGATGAAAGAGTGCGAAAAGTTATTTCTAACTGTGGCCTTCAATATTTTTTCAGATTTTTCCTTAAGGAGAAAAGGGCACTAGAAAATAATTTTTGTATGGTGGGTATTTGGGACCACCTTTAGGTATTTATAGTCTTTGTTTAATAATGTCATAAAAGAGGATGTAAGACAGGTTTAATAAATATCTTTGCACTAGAATTTGTTCTTTTAAGCTAACAAATGTATTAAACCTCAATTTGGATGATATGTATATTTTAAATATGTTCATAAATATTATCATAATTTAGGTTAAATGCATATGTTTCGATATAAAAACAAATTTACATTCAAATAAATTTATTAGACAAGCATCACATCTTTGTTTAAAACATTATTATGCAACAACGATAAATACCAAAAGTTGGTCCCAAATACCCACCATGCAAAAATATTTTCAAATACCCTTTTCTCTTGAAACAAAAATTCCAATAAAATATTAAAGATCATATTGGCAAATAAGTTTTGATGCTCTTTCATCTGATTTTGGCATAATTTTTATGTTTTCTTCTCCTTTAATCATTTAAAACTTTCAAAAGTTCCAACAGTTGCAGAAATTTTAAAGTAAGAAAATGGAGGGTCAAAATCTAAAAAAATGGTCATTTTCATCCTTGAGTTGTCCTACATTGTCTGAGCAATCAAGTTTATTGTTAGTTTCATGTAAATCCCAACTGTTTTTCAGATTTAGGCCTAAGTGTTTCCAAAACACAGTTTACGAGTTCAGCTAAACACAGATGACGTCTTTTACGATTTCTAGTTACTTTTCGTGTCTGTAATCTTCATCCCTGCTAAGGTATGTGTGGATGAATATACATGTATATGTATGTATGAAGGTATACGTTTATGCGGTTTCATGTCGTACTTAAAAGCATTTCAGCCATATCAAGACGAGGAGTCTTTAGGTAAGTACATAGACTGTGGCAGGGCGAGTTAATGCCTTCAAAGCGATGCGGCCCTTGAAATGAACAGACGAGACATGATCCCCATCCAATCACATTATACTGACACCAAGTCAAACGCTGTCTTGTCAGTTCATATCTTTAAAGGAGAAGAAAATTTAAATATCAAACAAATACCATTGAAAAGAGTATGCATTTCCTCGCAGGTAGCCTACATGCCATAAAACAATTCTAATATGTACCTCAAGTTGATAAATTATAAATAAAAGTCAGCGCCAAAAGCCGCTGTGGGAGACTCCACTTTGCCTAAGAACTAGGCTTGAAATCTTCTGTGTTAGGAGGAGAATTGCCGTCGGAAACCGCCGAAGTGCAGTTCGTACATTTCCTGTAGAACTCTTCTTCCCAGAAGGTAGCAAACAGTACAGCTGGTTTTCCGCTTGACGATCGCAAAACCTGAATGTTGGACGTAGGTTCCTAGTTTATACGAACAAGCCGGCAGTTTTAACAACTCTCATTGGTTGCGAGGCAACACACCCCCAGCATAAATTACGGCGTGCTAAAGATGAAGGACGCAATGGACTCAGCGATTTATGCCAGCTTTGCCGTTTTCAGGCTTTACGTGTATTGCCGGGAAAAATCGCAAAATTAACCACCAGATAGAAAAAATATGCTCTTTTCAGCCTATAGTGTCATTGTTTTAAGTTTCTTCTCCTGATGACGAAGACGTTTAATGAGCAAAATTAAAAGGCATTACTCATGCGTTACAGGAAAATAGTGCTCAGTTCAGTGTTCACCCGAGTCGCCAGTGCGCTGGGAAAGGTACTCTACGAAGCCCATTACACAGAGGCATTCACATAGAATGTAAATTTATAACTTCCTCTCTCAATTAAGACAACACGGACGAAAGACTAGTGAAGAGACAGATTTACCTTTTCAATTTAAGGTTTGGATATTGCGAAATACTCTTTAGCCTCGCAAAACCGTGTGTCTCGCGATTGTGGTAAAATATGCGTAAATATTTCAGCTTTCAGAATTGCTGTGCTTTATTCGGGACGAATCCAATGCGCATGCAAAGGCTAGCTCTTTGTAAGCATTATACCGGAATCGGGCCCACATAGCTCTCGCTTAAATTTGGCCAGCAGTCCTCGTGTATCAGTATATATAAGACAACCTTAGACCGAAATCTCGGTCTATGTAAAAATGTGGGAATTGTAGTGGAAAATTTGATTTTTGGGGCCGTTTCTTATGATGTCCTCTCTTCAGGTATATAGGTACCTATGCGGCATCGATCCTGTTTGAGTTTCCTCTCACCGTAATGCTGGTCACTGTAGTATAAGTGACAATATTCTTGTGTGCGGCCCAAAATACCAATGAAATAAATAAAATAAACAAGCCTGTCTGGAATTTAGCGGATCAGGATTATCTCCTCTGAGCTTGGAGATTCCGTTATAATTTGGATGCGATGTTATAACATTTCCTTGACACGGGTTATTATCAAATGACTTGTATATGAAACTAAAATTTCTCATATGGAGTGAAAGTTCTCCAACAACAGATTTCATCAGATGATGATAATTTATTATGACGAGGAAGAAACCAGTAATTCAAACCAGTACCAAAAAGAAAGGTGTAATAAGGGAGTCCCAGTAGTCTTAGAAAGTTTCAGAAAGTCCCATGGGACAGTGTCTCAAGTTATGGTACCAAAAGCACAGTTCATATTCTTGTACAAAGTCTGTTGTGTCCACTGTGGAATTTTTTCCACCTTAAGGAGCCTGAAGCAAAATTCTCAGTTTCGCGAGACTGGAGAGTTCTGACACAGGACAACGAGTTTACTGAGAATAGTTCCCACCTAGTGTCATAATGTATTAAAGTACTCATAACCTGGAACACACTTAACTGTTCTTGGCAGTGTTTTCCTACTTTACTGCACAATAATTTTCCCATCTTTATCAGAGTATCTACTTACTAGGATGCTAATCTAAAAAGCTTGATGTGGATTCCAGGCAAATTCCAAGGCCGTCTACAAACGCTGAAAAATCTGCCTAGGAAATAGGAAAGTCTCATCGGTCAAAAGGACAATTTTTGACAGTTTGAAAATTGCCAACGCGGCCAAGAGCAACCCCTCCCAGAAAAAACTAGCGTCAGTTACCTTTGAATTCAAATGCAGATACCTACGTTGGAAACGTTCACATTTTTGTCCATATTATTCAAAAAGCATAACCAATTTCCGCATAAATATATTGAATGATAAATTCCTTTCAAATTGTTTGGGAAAATCCTCGTTTGGTTTCTTAAAGTTTAAACGTTCGGGTTATAGACACCTTAATTATCATAAATGCACAAAAATCTTGGCAAGACAAACTTTTAAACATTCTAAAATAGAAATGTGACTACTGCCTCCGTTGAGATTACTTTTCTAATATAACTGGGCGCTATGCTTTTTACAACAGTGATGATGAAAGCGAGGCTCATGCATTACGTCACCTGATATGAAAGGACTACTTTCGTCTTATTTATAGAACTGCACGTGATGGCAAACGTACCGAACTGTTGAGCAGTGCGTTATTTACAGGAGTTCGGGGGTATTATTATCATCACCGTCTGTGTTCAAGCCGAACCATAGTTAATTAAATATAGTAGATATGATATATCTACTCACTTACCACTTGATTTTGCTTAACAGAACTAAGAGGGGATACAACAATAGTTATCCAGGGCTCCTCACTGTGTTCTGGACGCTGGTAGCCCAATGTTGCTACCTCAACTCCCTACACCGATTCACGCCATGCTCGATAAGTCCTTTCTAAACAATGCCTGCAGTCCAAAAGTGGTGTCAATTTAGGCTCTTACGTCTCAGCTCGCACGTACACGTAACATCTCACATATATTCCACTTGGCAAGGACACACGAGACCCAAACTCATCTCACAGTCATCGCTAAAGCAGCAGCCATTTTGCCTTCACCACAGTTATGGGTCTGAACAAAGTTATCGTTCCTAGATGGCGCGTGCGCGTTAAACCTGAAAAGATGAGCCTAATTGCCGCCTTGTATAAAAATGATCTGCCGTGTCGTGAATATGGGGCTCGTGTACCATTACCGAATGGAATATAACTGGGATGTTGCCTGTGAGGGTGAGCTGAGACATCAAGTTGACACCACTTTAAGACTGCAGCCACTGTTTAGAAAGGATTTATCGGGCATGTTGTGAATCGTTGTATGGTTTACCACTGGTTCCCCCTGTGGCTACGATACTCCGCCAGCCAAATGTACAGAGGAGTTAAAGTAGCCACTTGGGGCTACGACGCTGGATGACCCAAGGCAAATGTTGGTATGTAAGACTCTTACAATACACAGTCGATTAGACATGAATGACTTTTTTTTTCTCATGTGCCCCACAAAGAGCGGTGACCTGCTTTGCCTTCAACTCTTCAGAAACGCCGCCACTTCCCGTGGCATGCGCGAATACTTCTTCGAACTCTCTTTTCATGCTATATGGAAACAGGACCCTATTTAAGTTTTTATTTCGCTGCCAGCCTTTTTGGTGTACAGGTGCATGCTTGGTATCGAAATTATGGAAATTGTTTAATCTTTAGGCAGGTATGGGTTTTAATGATGGAAGTTGGAAATTCTGGGTGAGAGGAAACAAGGAGACAGGTGATGGTGAGGCTGCGAGTGACGTCCCCTTCGCGTTTCCAGGCACTTCACCCAGCTGCCGGCATGGAAAGGTCCAGATTTTAACGGTCAGCCTATGTCAAGATAATTATGGCTTCTTTCTCACAGGCTGGGACTAAGCTACAACGCTAGGCTTTAACATTGTCGCTTATGGAAAATTAATGGGGGTTTGAGGTCGTCTTTTATGGGCGCCGCCATAACTTAATATTCATTAGCTAATACGTGAGTAAATAGTTCATTTTTATTTTGGATGTGTTTGATTAATTCAGATACAGGTAGGTGCTTGATTTATTTATCATTGGCACAGATTTAGATTCATGGAATCTGAAAATACTTATTAATTATCTGATACTCCTCTATCAACAGTTATCCCCAAATTTTTCGGGAAATCACTGCGCTGATGGTGCCCATCTATACACGAGCCTTGTCTTGGTACCGTAGGATCACATAAAAAGGCGCGTGATCTCGAATGACTTCTAAATTCGATGTGGGCCCTGAATATCATTTTACTGTATAAAACAAGGAACCAGACGCAAGGTGAGGGTTTTCCAGATAAAAGAGTAACATAGGTATTTCGAATTTTATATTAATAGCACTAAAAGTTGAAAAATTCACATCAGGAAATTGAGTGAAATTGTCTCAGGGGACGAGGATTAGCAGACCTAGACGTTCGGGGCTCGGAAATTTAGAGACAGTGCGACGAGGGCAAACGATAACATGGACGCAAATGGAAAATTAATTGTGGACTGTGGCCATAATGGGAACGCAAAGGCCGCAACGACCACACCGCTCGCTTATGACAAAGGTAAAAATTAGTTCAATACTTCTTACGACATTTGAAGACAATACTGGCAAATACGTGCTAAATAAATTAAATAGGATGGCCTCACACTATGCAATATTTACACAACTTTTCAGAAATCCATAACTGACACAAACTTCCTCATGTTAAATTTCTCTTTTAAAATCACGGTACATTATAATACCATTGAATTAAATTCATTGAGCCTTGACACCGAACCATATGTAATATTCCTTAATGAGATGCATGTTGCATGAAAAAATCAGACAAGCCCAAAGTATTTATATTAAACGATACAAAATGTGATGGCCAAATAACTGGCATTAATTGATTTGAGCAAAACAGTTTATAGTCTTTTAAGTTTTGTATTTGTACTGCCTCACTTCCTACATGCGAGGCAGCTATCAGTTTTGTTAACCAACAACTCGTTCCTTGTGAATTAGTAGATGCTTTATTAATGAAATGGAGATATGAAGTCATTTGATGATCACAAGGTGTCGAGGTGATGAGAAGGTAAAAAGCTACAATAGAGGAGACTAGAGGAGAAACAACGTTCGTTAGGTATTTTCGTCATACAGTTAAAGGATATGCATCCACATATTATGAGTTCAATTATGACAAGTGAATTAAATACAATGCGCCTGGCAGTACACATATCTCAAAACGTTATAACAGCATGTAAAATTAAATACATTCAAAGGTCTACCCATTCCGACAACTTAAGAAATGGCAAAATTATCCCTGCCACAGAGTGACGGACTACTTTAATGTTCATCTAGGTTACAACATAAGGGCCTTTCACTAGTA
This sequence comes from Liolophura sinensis, assembly GCF_032854445.1. NCBI lineage: Eukaryota > Metazoa > Mollusca > Polyplacophora > Chitonida > Chitonidae > Liolophura > Liolophura sinensis. The sequence continues at coordinate 7,490,412 of NC_088299.1, forward strand.
GCTGGAATGTAGTGTATTACTACGAGCCGGCAGAGGTATAATTTGATGAACGTACAACCGAACACGTGCTTATAGAACTAACAGCATCTTTAACGAAATGACGCTAACAAAGAAGGTATATCGTGAATAAATATTTACAGATCACAATTACAGACACAATTAGAATGTCATTTAGGCGAACATGTGTGTGGTAATACAGTAAACAACCAGAATACTTTTAAAGTTGACCAGAACACATTCACTTTCGATATCAACAACAACATGCCCCGAGCACAACGATATCTCTCTCTCACACTAATCTACACAGTTTCGTGATATGAAAATCACGAAAGTTTGTTCTGTTTCGTTCATAGTCAACTCACACTGTGGTCAGCTACACATGCAGGGGGAATCTGAAGGGATTCCAGTCCGTGACACGAGGTTTATGTCGTCTGTGTTCAGGGCTGAACATCCGATACGGCTGCAAACTGCTTGCCGTCGTAACATTCCATACACGGAATATACCAAGGAATAAACCGTGGCGTACAGTATTCAACAACAACTCGTGTGTACCTCCGGACACAGACCCACATTACAACTTCCGTTTTTCGGGAGGATATTTACATTCTGTGTATTTTAGGGTGTTAAGTCTTTTTTTTGCTGCCAGCCTGCCGTTTTTGATGTACAGGTGTATGCTTGGTATCAAAATGATGGAAATTGTTTTAATGATGAATGTTTGAAATTCTGGGCGAGACGGCACGAGGAGGCAGGTGGTAATGAGGCTGCCAATGACGTCCCCTTGGCGTTGCTAGACACCCCTCCCAGCTGCCGGCATGGAAAGGTCCAGATTTTGACGGTCAACTTTTGTCAAGATTTTTATGGCTTCTTTCTCACAGACTAGGCCAGGTATGTACCAAAGCTTATTGGCCAAGGAATGTTGGCTACAGCGCTAAAAGTTAAGATTGTCGGTTATGGAAAGTTAATGGGGGTCTGTGGCCATCTTGTCATTTACTGCCGTAAATCTTTCTACACACATGTACGTTAAAATAACAGGAGGGTCTAAACGGAAGGAGGTTCAAGACGGTGACTGCCCTCCGTCCCAAAACTCTATCCATGTACTCTTAAACCAGTAAGTTTACAAGTATGCAATGTCAATGGATTTCTAACTCTGATATAATCAGCCAGTTAGTTTGTCTTTCTTTTACAACAATTTGAACGCATGCTATCGCGAGATCTCGTGATAAATTGTCAATAACCACGTGACCCTTGCTGAAGCTCTTAGAAATCACTATATCTGAGCACCTGAGTTGAGGTGACGTTACAGCTGCTGACCTACCTAATTCTAATACGCCATTTTGTAGAAAGTCCTCCGGAAAATCCTCTTGGCCAGTTTTCACCGAAATATTGGACAGGTGTTGAGGAGAATCGAACACAATCCTGAAGGTGTCCCCTCTTTTAGGATCCCTAGACCAGAAAATTTCCTCTTCCCCGAGATAAAACTTTTGTGGTGTATACATCTCATATTGTTTAAGAGTGGTGGACAGGTTTGCGGGGGGATTGTTTCTTCTGGGTCTGGAAGCCAGAACGTCAGGATCGTTATACTCGACCTCATTGGGGTCTGCTTTAAACATCGGGTCCTTCAGGGAATTTATTTTATATTTTAGGGAGGAGCGCAAACCCTTGTGGTCAAAAAGCGTCGGCTTTCGAATTATTCTTTCATGCTGAAACATCAGTGTGTTGAAGTGCAGGTAAGTGACATCGTTGGGATGTTCACTGTGGAAGAGCATCAGCATTTGCGACAACTTTTCCAAGTCATATGTGTGGTACAGCTTTGCGATGAACCCAAGGCTGCAGAATTCCAGGCAGACCCACCCTGATTTATATTGTCTGTCATTCTGCGAGACGAAATCGCGGATGCTTAAAAAGTAGTTTGGCACAGCAATGACGTCATCCTCCAGTTGCAGGTAATACTCTGATAACGACTGGCTATACAGCATATTGAAAGCAAAATCAAAATTCTGCTTCGCTCTCCATCGAGCTGTCGAGAGGGAGACTTTATCCTTGATTTTTAGGACATCCAAACTTGGATAAAATGATTTTGGCGCTTTTATCATCTGTATAAAACCCGAGTCCACAAATTCTTTGTACTTGAGGTACAGAAACTCTCCAATTTCCTGTCGGTATTTTTCATCAAAATCCGCCAGAAATAAAACCAACACCATTTGACTCTTTTCTTCAACACTCGAATGTTTTATCAAAGAGTTGAGCGTGTGCACCACATATTTCTGTTTGCCGACACGGAAAATGCACGGTATTCCAATGCTAAGGTACACTGAAATCATACAACAATATTAGACAATTTATTTATTTATTTGATTGGTGTTTTACACCGTACTCAAGAATATTTCACTCATACGACGGCGGCCAGCATAATGGTGTGGAAACCGGGCAGAGCCCGGCGGAAACCCACGACCATCCGCAGGTTGCTGTCAGACCTTCCCACATACGGCCGGAGAGGAAGCCAGCATGAGCTGGACTTGAACTCACAGCGACCGCATTGGTGAGAGACTCCTGGGTCATTACGCTGCGCTAGCGCGCTAACCAACCGAGCTGAGGAGACCCCAATGTTAGACAATATTATTACTACTACCGCTGCTACTGTTATATAACACAAATCAGATAAGAATTCCAGACTGCTGCTGATATCATCATGAATCTTACAAGAACTTTTGAAATTATGTATGTATGTGTATATGTATGTATGTGTATATGTATGTATGCTTGGGGTTTAACGTCGCACTTAACATGCAATTTTTCAATCATATGACGACGAGGAATCATTAGGTGTGTGTACCTATATTGTGAGAAGACACAATCTATATACATACAACTAATGACTCTTCGTCGTCATATGACTGAAACGTCTGGCTCAGTTGGGTAGCGCGCTAGCGCAGCGTAATGACCCTGCAGCCTCTCACCAATGCGGTCGCTGTGAGTTCAAGTCCAGCTGGCTTCCTCTCCGGCTGTTCGTGGGAAGGTCTTGCAGCAACCTGCAACCTGGTCGTGGGTTTCCACCGGGCTCTGCCCGGTTACCTCTGACCATAATGCTGGTCGCCGTCGTATAATTGAAATATTCGGCGTAAAACACCAGTCAAATAAATCGAAGTGAAATGAATCCAGCAGCAAGTGCCATTTTTAAAGTCTTTGGTATGACCCGACTTGAGGCGGACGCACTAACCATTAGGCCACAGAAGCGGTGAAATTATTAGTTCTGCCAGTGTTATTAACATATAGCACGAATTACATAAGAATTTCAGACCACTGCTGACTTTATCATACCATGAATTATACAAGAACTTGAGAAATAGTTATTACCACTATACTGCTGCTATTATTGCTGTCACGAATAAAATCTTGGATCGAAGGTCTGGCAGCAACCCGCGGATGGTCGTGGATTTTCCCCCGGGCTCTGCCCGGTTTCCTCCCACCATAATGCTGGCCGCCGTCGTATAATGAAATATTCTTCAGTGCGGCGTAAAACACCAACCAAATAAATAAATAAATAAAATCTGAGATCAATCGAGTAAAGTATCCCTCAGACCGTCAGATACATTGGTACATTCCCTTAATCGTAACTGATCAATATTTATGCGTTTGACTGGTGCTTCACGTCGCACTCAAGAATATTTCTCTTATACGGTGGCGGCCTGCAATATGGTTGGAGGAAAGCGGAGAGACCCCTAGGAAAACTAACTGATCAATATATTAAAGCACAAAGGTCTGAACTGAGCCTGGACCAAAATCCATTAATTTTAATTAAAGAAAGGGGTGTGTAAAATAGGCACAAAGTTATAGTCAGATATATATTTGCACATTTTCTAACAATTGTCACACGTGTGGATACAAGTGAAATATTCTTGACGGCGTAAAACACCAATCAAATAAATAAATAAATAAACACGTGTGGATACCATTTATATTTTTATCTGTCATCGGGTGGGAGCTAAATTCATATATATATAGTGTCGGACGCCGTGGTTTTTCGAAAACTGCTTGTCGACAGGAAAAAGGTGTCATTTTATGTAGCGTCCGACTCGAAGTCGGGAGATCCCGGCGTCAGACTTGGGTTGGGTCATACCACAGACTTTAAAATGGCACTTGCTGCTGCCTCGCTTGGCGCTCGTCACTGAGAGGTCAGTGGAAGGAAACATGGTTGGTTGGCCCTGTGTCAGTATAATGTGACTAGATGAGGTGTCATGTTTCGTGTCTTTGACATGATACTTCAGTGGAGGCAGCACTTTGGCCGCATGGACTCGTCCTGCCACAAGAAGACACTATATATACACACATCTAATGTTTCCTCGTCGTCATATGACCCAAACGTTGCTAAGTACGACGTTAAACCCCAAGCATTCATGCATACATACATTTATATAGCTTCCATCGGAGTTTTGAATTTGGTGTTGCGCTAGCCACGGGGTTCAAGCCCAACACTTATAGCTATTGGTCTAAGTGTCACTCAGACACAGAATTTTTGTTAAAATTAACAGATTTATTTTTGAGTATAGGCAGTGAGAACGGAAGATATATGTAAAACTACTGTTATAACCATTGCCCTACCAGGATTCTTTCGTCTAGTTCCCCACATGATCGCATCTGAAAACCACTCTCTTGGTATTGATGACGTCTACAAAGAAGAGAGAAAACCAGTTAAAATGAAAAAAAAAAGAAACAATAAAAAAAAAAAAAATAATAAAAAACCCCTAGAATTCATATACATTGTAAATATAATGACATTGTTCCATTGAGGCGCCTTGAGCACTGAAATACTCTTAACAAGGGTTAATATCTTAAATTTAACTCCGCCCCTCGAAAGCTATAATATGTAATGACCATGTGATCTTGATATAACTATAGCGTATTGTGACGTCATTCTAGAGTATAGATGCCAATTGGTGTGAGGCAGGCCGTACAGCCAATCAGAAGCAACATACACTGATCTATTGTTTAGTAATAGTAGTTACACGGATACTCAGCGACAGAATACGGAAATATAGGGGGTAAATAAAATATGTGAAAAATTGTTAAATACGTTTGTATAAAATATATAAAACTATGTAAATTAAGAATCAAATTCCAGCCTGAAGTGATTTAAGATCTAAGAAACATACCCGACTTAAAAGTGTTTCTCTGTTATATGGAGCAATCTCATGAGTGTAATTTTGCTGTTGGAATACAAGACTTCCCGCTGAAAGAAAGAAAGAAATCATTGAACGAATGATTAATTTTTCGTTGCTTGCGTTTCAGTCACATAACGACGGCGTCTCTTATTTTGATTACAATTTATTGATTTATTTATGTTTTTATTTATTCGTGTATTCAATGAATAGAAAACTGACCTGAACCCAAGAACGCGGCAATAAAACACTATTTACAGGGGTGGTATTGTATATGCAAATAACACATGTAAAGTAAAAAAAGTCAGTACAGTAAAACTGAGGCATATGGTACATTAAACAGAAATTAGCTATTTTAAACATTATATTTCGACAGGTACCGGGGTCATTATATTAAACTGTTCTTCCCAACTGAAACACCATGTTGAAAACCCGGCGTGGATCGACCTTGCAATTGGTAGCAACTGTGTTTTTGGCGACAGGAAGCAACTGAGAACATCCGATCGGTTGGTGAATCAGCAGTTTAACGTTTCCTACACGTGACTTAAAGCATCCAGATGTACCCAATTTCGTCAGTCTACGCGTCCTTAGGTACAGAAATTGAATTGGGTAAGACACCACAAGAGGCAAGGTTACTGATAAACTTTTCCACATAAGTATTGCGCTTAGGTCGACCTTAGGTCACCAAGCGATCTTAGACTTGAGCCAAAATTTCAAATCACTTTAAAATAGCTCTTTCTTATGTAACAAGGTCAAAATATTGCTAGACAACGTAAATTCTGGGTAAGATATTGTACAACAAATTTCAGTTAAAATAACAAAAATGAGCATACCAAATATAATGACTGTCAATTTTGTCTAAGATTTCTTCATGATCCCGGGGCCAGTACATTCTTTAAGAATTAATACTTAAGTATTTACGTAAATCATTCTCCCCTAAGAAAAAATGTGTATTCATAAAATTTTTTAGAACAATACCTAAGGAAGTAAATTCTGAGAAGTTAAGAATTTATCAAGTGCGTGTCCTGTGGCAAAACACTGCTCTTTAAAATAAAGTTAGCTTTGGTACAGCGCATTGTCACGTGAGCATTATAAACTTCATTTAAGCAATTCCTTCTGTGTTTAAATTGGCGTCCTTAAGGTATGGAAGCCGGATGCGGCCACTCGCGTTCTCTTACTTTCGACCTTATGAATAAAACATCGAAAACGCGACAACGCGAAAGGGCACAGCGCGAAAGCACGAAAACAAGAAAGGACAAAGCCCGAAAATGCGGTTTTGCCTACTTCGCACTTTCTGGTTTTCAACCCGCGTTTTAGGGTGTTCGCTTCGTGTTTTCGAAAATGCGAAGTTAAATTTCGCCCTTTTGAAAAGGCTAAAAACGCTAATGCGCGAAGTTAAATTGACTCTTCGCCTTCTGGTTTCTGCTGTTCAGACCTCCAATCTGAATTTATTGTCAGCGTGCTGCATTAAGCCACCACTAGTCCTGAGCGCGCCACTACAGAAGCAAAACCATGATTTTAGGAATAAAAAAAAAAACAAAAAAAAAAAACGAACGAGGACCAACTCCTAACATGTTATACGTATATGGTTCGTTACTTGAGAAATAGAAAAGGGTCATCTTCTTTAGACCAAAACATAATGGCATACAACAGTTGGGTACCTGTTTGTCAATAAAATAACCATTTTATACCATTTGATCTCGTTAACACATGCCTTCATTTTTACCATTCAAAAGAACACATCCTTTCTATTTTATTATTATATTAACTGACCGAAATTAAAAATAAATGGTGTAGCTGGAATTACTTTACCCTACCGGAAATTCTTGCACACTATTGAGTTTACACACTACTCAGCACTCAGCACTGAGAGGTTAGATCAAGGAAACAGGACTGGTTGGCCAGGTGTCAGTACAGGTGTCACGCCTGATGATAATTCAGTGGCGGCAGCACTTTGGCGGCACGGACTCGCCCTGTCACAAGAAGACACAGTATGTATACACACACCTATTGATTCTTCGTCGGCATGTGACTGTTAAGCACGACATTAAAGGCTTTTTACCGGCTCAAACATCTATCCACTGGAGGCAGCAGTGGAAGTAGAGAGGTGTGCAAGGTAAGCTGATGGAGCAAAACTGTGATGGTATACTTAACCACAGAACTAAGGTAGAGTCAGTAATTATATGGATTATCAGACAGACAAGGAAGTTAAAAAAGCAAACTAGAATTTCACTATGAAATGTTAAAAAAGTGCGACAAGTAAATTGGCAATCATTTAAGAAAAAATAACAGCATTGCAAATGTGTGGGCCATAGCAGAATTCATGCCTTATTTTTGTGCAGTCCTGCTTTTCCAGTTTCCAGTCGTCCGGACGATCGCCCAAGTCGTTTATATTTCCAGTTTTATTGAGTTTGTGCGACCAACTCATTTGATTTGCCCGCGACAGAGGCACGCACATCTGTCCACCCTCCACAACCCACTCACTCAAAACAGCTATTCGTATTAATTTCTAAGACCTTGAATTTCATCGCATTTATTTTGAATGAATGAATGAATGAATGATTCGAGCTCAAAGCCTCACTTTTGGCTTATTTGTGGTGCTGTTTTTTTTATTATAAACCTCATCTTTGTGGGGTTTTTTTTTGCAAAAACATTTTCAAAACAGTACCTAGATGAGGTGACTTTTGATTTCACAGGCACTATCTGTACTAGAGCTTGTTCAGTACCGTGTAACCCTCTTTCGCATACACAACAGCATAGCAGCCTCGTCTCATCGACTACCTAACACTCGTAAACACAGCATAAGGCAACGTGCGCCATTGCTGTACCAAAATGCTCTTTAACATTCTGGGGTTGACGTCTCAAGGCACGAAGACTTCTTCCAAGAGCATCACATGCGTGTGCGATGAGATTGAGGTCCGGTGATCTCGATAGCCACACCATGACGTCAATACCCGCTAAGCCCAATCCTATTCTACTGCCTCTGGTTCCACTGCAGGTGAAAGTTTGCAGACCGTAGCCGTTTATTACGGTTTCCCTTTTTCAGAATCGGCCCAAAATAAAGACGTCGGACACAAAGATGGGCAGCGTGCAAAACGTTTCGTATGGTCTGGGCAGTTACGCCACCCCTTAACAGTGCGCAACTGGTTGGTGTTGCGGTAGCACAAGGATTAGGCCGTACGCAAGAATATTTCACTTGTAGGACGCGGTCAGCAATATGGTGGGATAAAAGCGGGAGGCACGACTTAAGACTAGGTCCTATGGACCGTGGTATAGCTGTCATCGCACTACTTGGACAAGGCCCTACAGAAACTGGTGTAACTATCATCACACGCCTTAGATGAGGTCATGTAAACACTGGTATAGCTGACTTCGTACTTGTTAAACTAAGTCCTAGCATAGACCTGGAATAGATTCATTACATGCTCGACGACACGAAGCCTTTAGGGATCTGTGCTCCGGTAGATAACACCTTACCACGAAGCCTTTCTCCAAGGCACGTGAAGCGTACCCTTGTCGCCATGGTGATCATCATAATAGCCTACTCTCAGCAATTCATACTGAATCAATAAAGACTGAGTCCATCGTAGCAGAAAACATTCCGGAATTCTTGTAGCATAACACATCAAATGCATTGGACCGTTAAGCGTAAAAACTGTTTTCTGCATGTAAGATGCAGTAAACATCCCCCTATCTTTCAACATCGGTCGGTCGGTCGGTAAAATTGTTCACATCCTATATCTTTAACATGTACGGGTTGGTAAATTTTTCGATTACTATCATATTTACATGAACCTTTTGGCCAAATTTTTGATATCCTATCTTGTAACATGGGTCGGTCAGTAAAATTTTTAATATCCTATCTTGTATCATGGCTCGGTTGGTAAAATTTTTTTTATGCCCTATCTTGTCACATTGCCCATTCACTTATACCTGAGAGGAAGACAACGTCGATATTTTGCTGCAATATTTGACTGTGTAACAATCTATGTCTTTAGGTGCAACTAAGAAGGTCCATATATCACAAATCCCTCGTTGTATTCGTCTGTCCGTCTGTCGGTCTTGACACCCATCTTTTAACATGGGCCAATCAATTAACGTGGGACCTGGGTGAAAGACGACACGAAACCTCACGCAGGGGAAATCAGGCAAGCCTCGATTCTCATGTACATAGGTACAGGTTCCATGTTATAGACCTGCCATTGTACAGTGTATAAGCTTACATACACGTACATGTGCATATAATCAGAGAGATGCACATGTATTTTATGCAGCTGTATGTCTTTTATCCTCTGTTTACGACAAACTGTCTTCTGTACACATACAGTTGTGCACACATTCTTGCGATATCCATGTATATATAATAACACTGCATGAATGAATGTACATGACATAAATAAAAAATATATAATATAGATATAGATGTAAATCTAAAAACAGCCGGGTTAATAAGCTGTATGATGCATCTCAAAATTGAACAAAATAAAAAACTTTACGCGATCTCCTGAGTTAAAATAAGACGGTAGTCTTTACTAAATTAACGACCTCCGGCTCATACTGGCTTCCTCTCCGGCCGGACGTTGGAAGGTCTGCAGCAACCTGCGGATGGTCGTGGGTTTCCCCCGGGCCCTGTAAGGCGTTTTTCTGATGTACTTGGTTACTCAATAAATCAGTTTTAATCTGGAATTCTTACGAGGTCATGTGATGCACCATTTTAAAGCAACCGGAAATAGGCTGTCACTCGGACGCCCGTATGATTAAAAGACAAACCGGTGTTCGGGTGACGTAAGCGGAAATACCTAAAAGTTCTTGGGCTATAGAGATAACTCGCGCCTGTTTTGCAAAACTGATAACATAGCACCGCTTCCGACTTTTTCAATATGTACAATTTTGCTTACTGTGAATTGTGATATCTCGGCTATGGCCAGTTTCAAAGAACAAAACGTTATGCATTTTAGACTTCACGTGGGATACTTTATTTAGTCTGGTGTTGTATTTTCTTTTAATTTGTTTGGTGTTTTACGCCGTACCCAAGAATATTTCACTTATACGTCGGCGGCCAGCATTATGGCTGAAGGAAACTGGGCAGAACCCGGGGGAAGCCCAGGACCATCCCCAGGTTGCTGCCAGACCTTTCCACGTAAACACATGTATTTAGAACCGCGTATTATAGGGATAGGGAAATAAATAAATAAATGAAGGCTTTACCGCTAAAATACCCACAGCCTTGCAACAACGGAGCCAAAAGGGCCTGGTACGGGAAGGCCGGGAATCGTCCCCAGAGAGGTACGACAAGAAACTGTTAATATCAAAATCTCATCACAGTTCTGTAAATTTCTAAATAGGAAGTATAAAACTTACCCATTACTCATAAAAGTTATATGACCATAAAAGAGCTGATTGCTTAGTAATAACCCGCCAAAGATGCCACCAAAAACGCCAATTTTTTGTTCAAACAAGGCATCGTGTCTTTACTTTGTAAGATGAAGATGAACGTTAACTAGTAAAATATCTATACCGAATCTTTCATGTGTGTTTTTCTACGTGCTGTGAGAGTTTCGTTCTAGTTAACGTATGTCCTCATATGTAAAAAATAAACTTTATAATGTGATCAGATTCGTCATATTTTGGCAAGTTTCAGATTTGTTTCTCGGCCATAGTCTGTCAGGCATCCTTCATAGTATAGTCAACTAACGAACTCACTATGCAGAACACTTTGCATTTCGGGAAAGAGTTCGAATCTTTGTTATTCTCCTTTTTTGGCAACATACTTTTTGTGTGAGATAAAATATAGGCTGTCATGCATTAAATAAGTGTTATCATGAATTGGAACGGATACTTGGTAAGCTATGGTACAACGTAACTTGTGTCAACTATAGCGAAATTAAACGTGAATCCTTGTTGAGAGCACATGCGGTCCTCTAGCTATCATTAAATTTAACATGTTTTGTGTGGGGTAGCATAAGGCTGAACATGTGTTATATATGTATTTAATTGATTGGTGGATAGCTGAGTGTTCATTAATTTTTCATAAAGTTACATTTGTGGTGCCGTGATTTTCTCCACTCTACAAAAAAAGTCCTACACAAAAAAGATATTTCAGTGCGACTAGAGCAGTCTGCCATTTTTCGATTTTATGACCTATACTTTGCTTCCTTGTATGTTTGGAGCTTTATAAGTCGCATGCTTGCCATATAACGGAAAAGAAAAGTAAAACAAAACTGAAAAAGAAGTAGCCTCACGAGCGTGTCAGCAGCTGCTACTCACAGCTATAGTCAGTTTCGCTTATTGGAGTGTACACTTTCTTGCGCTGGTGCCGATCCCCCGCCTTACCATACCAGGTCCTTAAGCTTTCACAAGAGCGTTCCATCACTTACCTGGCCCCACGTGGCTTGTGGGATGTAAGGTCAAAATCCAGTTCATACCCAGCCCGAGTGTCCCCACCACCGCTAGCATCTTTACCAGCGTAAATGGCGCTCTCCATCTTCGTAGTCCTAGCACCGTCATTTCCTTCCCTTCGAAAGTTCTTCGAAAGGGCGTGGTGTTAATTGACGAGGTGGCGATAATGTTGGCGTCACTGACTCTCTGTAGCTGGATAGAGACACCAGACGGATGCGCCTTTAATGTGGATATCACGCGCAAAGAGAAGCCATAGTGATTTGTGCGTGTTTATAAACAGTTGTCGACAAAGCCTGCTGAATTTTAGTGTTGACGGTACATGCATGAGTTTTCCCACGCTGGTCTCAACACACTGATCCGGCCTGAATACCGTTCCTGTTAAAGAGGAAATCATAGGCTATACATGTACGTGTACCTACGCTGTCCAATATCTCTATCCTATGTGTTACGAACTCCGTCTGTAAACATATTTTTTTATTTGTCAGTGTCTGACCTACATTTTTCTCGCCTGCACTGTAATTCAGTCGAGCGTTCCGTGGCTTCAGTGTTCATGAGTTTGGTGTCATTGTAAACAGAGTGTACATTCTGGAAATGTGCATCGGTGTTGAAACATGCTTACGATCAAACCATCCAGAATTTTCTTTAAATATCAGCGACGGAGTTATGAAGCCATTTGTACTCTAGTTTCTGTATGTACCACTTTATGAGCTTGTGTTTCACCACTTGCTATTTTTGGAAATATTATATTGGAGCTTGTATGGCTCGTTGTTTCTTTGTGCCATAAGATACATTTCATCTCAGTTTACCCTGAAAGTGACTTTGTCAGCTCGACAGCTCGGCAATGAGGACGCTATTGTCAACCCGTCCGCCCTGAAGAAGCTACACATTCACATGCAGTTGCGGAATAAACCACTTATCGGACTGTCATCTGTAGATTGAGGAATTCATCTTAAATGTGAATTCTATATTTACGTGGACTGTCTCACCTTTGGAAGCCAAAATACTGTATTCCATCCGGATCTGGACGCTGTACATTATTGACAGTTATATTATTTGTCTATTTTCTTAAAATATATATATTAAACTTATTCAGACGGTTTCGCCTTTCTTTGTTTGATCTTGTCTAAAGCCTATTGCTGATCTGAGAGTAAAACAAGCCTGTTGTTTCTCACCTTTACTCTCCAACAGTGGTACCCTTACACATGGTATACGAATATAACGTATCATAACCGAACCGTTATTACGCGTGATAGCAAATCGTCCAGACGGGAATCACGCACGGTCATACACAGTTTCTGTCATGCTGTTTTGTTAGGCGCGTGCCTGACGGCTGTGTCACATGACCCAACCGATTATAGTTAACGCTACTTATATGCATCTCACCTGTTCCAACTGTCCATTTAGCAAGGAGTGTGTCTCTTGACGGACAAGTTCTAAACACACTATCAATCACCCAGGCACATATCTGAGCGACAGGTACATCCAATATCATGCTCCTGTCAACACAGCGTTTGACTACACGTATTTCAGGTAACACGGTTGCATCCATTGCCTTGAGCAACTTATGTTCAACCGGCCACAGACCCCCATTAGTTTTCCATAAGCGACAATGTTAAGGTTTAGCGCTGTAGCTCAGTCCCAAACATTCCGAGGCCAATAAGCTTTGGTGCATACCTGGCCCAGCCTGTGAGAAAGAAGCTGTAAAAATCTTGACATTGGTTGACCGTCAAAATCTGGACCTTTCCATGCCGGCAGCTGGGAGGGGTGCCTAGCAACGCCAAGGGGACGTCCCTCGCAGCCTCATCACCACCTGTTTCCTTGTGTCCTCTCGCCCAGAATTTCAAACTTTCACCATTAAAACTCATACCTGCCCAAAGCTTAGACAATTTCCATCATTTTGATACCAAGCATGCACCTGTACACCAAAAACGGCAGGCTGGCAGCAAAAAAAGACTTTACACCCTAAAATACACAGAACTACAATCGTCCCTACTGAAAAACGGAAGTATGTCCTATCACACCAGCCAACTTTTTTCAAAATCAATAATTTTTGCACCACATAATGCTTACTACCTCTAAACCTCACACATAAAGTTACAGCTTGATACATGCAAAAACTTTTGAGTAGGAGGAATTTAACTTGGGGTACCCCTATCTTGGAAATGTGTCTGTTTGTCCGTCCTCAAGCACGAAGTTCAAAGCTCTGTAGTGCACATACCGTTCAAAATATCTCAACCAGGTCAAATGTTTTGGAAAGCTGGTATGTATATCTGCAAGAAAAACGAAAAAATTTCAATGACAAAGTATTTTACATTTTCCATTGACAAACATTTAGAAAATTATGGATTTTCAAGTAGATTTTCTTGTTTACAGCAGTGTAAAGAAAATACTTAAAAGCCAAAAGTGTCAAAATATATATCAAAAGACAGGTAATTTATCTGACAATTCACTTACAAAATATAGGACATACCTTTTAGCAACTTTGTGCAAAATTTGACTTAAAGTGATACAGGTGGGTAGCAAAGCGGAGTTTCAAAATTCCAGAAAAGTACATTTTGATCACCATCAAAGTAAACATATGCATCCAAATTTATATAGAAATGCTCATAGGCACAGTTTCCATGGATAGGGCTAAAGAAAAGACTAGTATCCCTTTTACATAGTGATTCACATGATAAAACCCTTTAAAAGATCACCCACTACCCCCACTACCCCCACTACCCCCCTTTCCCGTCTCCCCCATGGCTGCCATTGGTTGGCTGGCTTACCTCAACTCACAGTGCAAAAGAATCCCACCACCTGTGTTGTTGCCTCAGACTAAATTAGTACTTTCTACATAACAAACACCAAAGGTTGACACTGGCATCTACAAGAGATCAGTAGAGGGGAGAAATATGAATTTGCCACTTACAAAAATAAAGCCACACAGTACATGCACATTGGTCATTCAGACAATCAGCAAGGCAACCCTCCCAAGACATGTTGAAGGGACCCAAGAAGAGGGGAAAAGCTATACTTTTTAACCTGTAACAACACAGAAATCCTCAAATAATCAGTGAGAAATTACATCCGTAATCAGGTTCCACACTGGGTGTTCCTGGGTGGGCATGAGGAATGGACATTCAAACTGTCCGTACATATATGAGAAACCTGTGACGTTTCCCCGGTTGGGGGGGGGGGGGGGGCTGGAGGGGTATGTGTCATGGTGTAGTACCGGACCAATGACGGGGATTCTAGGTCGGCCAAGGGAGTGGAAGACTGCATCCGAATGGTCAGGCCTTTGAGGAAGCTGAACGGCTAGCAGACCCCACTCACCTAGGTAGATCCCAGTTCAATATATGCATAAACCAGGCAAAGTTCACTGACGCCATGTTTGGGAGACAAGATCTAAAGAGGGAAACCAAGACGAAAGCTCAATAGGTATTAAACTAGGATGTGAAAGCCATATGTAGCTGTCTAATTTCTAACTTGTGTGTGAGGACATTGGAAACATAAAAAAATCCCAGTTGCCCAGGGAGGTGGATGCCACACTGGGCCAGATACTAAAACAAAAACTCCTTGAGATGTCGCAGGAACAGCGTACTATGTTCTGGTGGAGAAACAGACATCTGGTGGGGCAGAGACTCATTTTCACAAGGGCAATATTCCAACAGATCACACTTACATGTATGCTAGAAACTTGAAATTGATCATTTTTGTTCCAACGCCACACATACTGTGTGAGTGCACATGTAACTTATCAGAGGAATGAATATACACATGCAATGAAAACTACATGCCTACAGTGGTTTATTTTTAAGTTTAAAGAGGAAAATTTACCTTGTCCACTTCAAGTCTATGCCCAAAACAGCAGACAGTGTTGCAGCAGATATGCCTGTTTTTAATGTTTTGTGACCTGCAGGATGATTTGAAGCACATTTACCTAGTGTGTGGTGGCACACATGGGAGGAACCTGACTTGGTTTGTAAATTAAATGCACACTGGCCCTCTCTACTACTCTAGCCAAGTAAATTAATCTGCTGATGTGTTTTTATCCACCTGTGTGAGGCTGGGCCCTTATATGTGATGCAAGGCCTTATTGACCATCCTTAATCACACCACCCTATCTATCAGCCACATACTCCAATTTCACTCGCAGCACTCGTTTTAGCCGATTTTTAGACAAAATGGATATGTGGGGAAAATATAGAATTAAAAAGCTTTAAAACTGCTCAATCAAGTTCCATGTCAATGCCAACCACATCGCAGATGTACCCACCAAATATTATCAGGCTGCTGCGAAATCTGAGCACACAGTGACATATTACATGTTTTGGCACAAGTGGACAGATCAGGCCACAGACCCCCATTAGTTTTCCATAAGCGACAATGTTAAGGTTTAGCGCTGTAGCTCAGTCCAAAACATTCCGAGGCCAATAAGCTTTGGTGCATACCTGGCCCAGCCTGTGAGAAAGAAGCTGTAAAAATCTTGACATAGGTTGACCGTCAAAATCTGGACCTTTCCATGCCGGCAGCTGGGAGGGGTGCCTAGCAACGCCAAGGGGACGTCCCTCGCAGCCTCATCACCACCTGTTTCCTTGTGTCCTCTCGCCCAGAATTTCAAACTTTCACCATTAAAACTCATACCTGCCCAAAGCTTAGACAATTTCCATCATTTTGATACCAAGCATGCACCTGTACACCAAAAATACACAGAACTACAATCGTGTAGTACAACCCTACTGAAAAACGGAAGTTGTAATGGGGGTCTGTGTCCAACCCTGTATTCCTGCACGTCATCACAGCGTTTAAACGTGCCTATCCCAGGTCACCGGTATATACATACGGGCAACAAAAACGTACATCCACTGCCCTGTGTCCTTTATCCCCGCGTTGAAACCATCCACCTATCGCAGTTTACATTATGTCTATTTGGGTTTACATCGGCTACTATACCTGTTTTTCCTTCATTCGTCTGTAGAGCGCCAGGTGGCTGCCTCACGTACAGAGCTACTTTTTGGGCGTGACAGGTTTGTTACACCTGTACACAGAATCATAACTACACTTGGTGTGCACTGACGCATCGGATCACTAGATCACTTATCAAGTATAAGGTACGACACACGCACCTTGACAAAGGCAGGTACGAACATGAGATTGGCTTATCTAGTCTCATCCCAGGAAAAACCTACACAGGAAGCCGTTTTTATGTAACCCAGTGACCCGTGACCTGTGAGTTGCATAGGTGCATATACTCCTTCTGGCTTTACTCAGTTATTCAATCCTACAACATGACGTTTTTCCATTGACAAGCAAGCGATTTATGTAGCATATGTATGCAGACATACAATTTATTTATGTGTTTATTTCATTGTTCTTTGACGCTTGGGGCGACGAGTAGTTATCAGTAGTGTGTCCACTGAAATGTCATACCGAAGACACCAGACATGACACCCGAACCCTGTCACATCGGATCAACTAATTCTGTTTCCGTGCCCAAAAATCTCAGTCTTGCGAGGCCAACAAGTACTAGTTTTTTAAAAAATCTTTGGTATTATCCGACCCGGGTTTTATCCCAGGCCTTCTGTCTTCGATGTTCTCTCAAACAAGAGGAGCACATTTAAATTAACTTCCTGTTGAACGCAATATACACTGATCGCTGTACAATATTTACAGGCCCATGGATGAATGTCGGCTGTTGTGGGTGAGTCCTACATTTACTTAGCGCTGAAGCGTGAGCAAGCCTGCAAACGGGGGAATAAGATATGTAAGAACAAGTGTGAATCCACAAACTACCGTAGTGTTGCCTGTCATGCGTTATTTATGACAGACCACAACACGGTGGGTAAAACCAGAGTAGCGACGAGAGCGTGATTGCTGGGAAATGGTCACACGTAACCGTTAAACCTGGCCTGTTTGTCAGTTACCTAAATTGTGGTTTTAAGCTGCTTTAGCTGTTATTTACATAAACAATAGCATCTTACACCCCGCCGCTCATCATGGCTTAAGCAGAAATAGGTAAGAAGACATCACTGGTCTAGAATTACCCAAAATGTGTTGTTGTTGTCATACTTAATGAGCAACCAGGCCCCACGTTTTACAGTGAATGGTCTATGTTAAGAAATAAATGTGAAGGAACGACTGCCAGACCATCAGATAGAGGTAGTTACAGAGCTGTTTGTCATGACTTTTAATAATTGTGTCATATGACATGATAAAATGCTGATCATACCTGTACAAATCATTCATTGCCGACAGATATTCATTACCGACAGATATTCATTATCGACAGACATTCATTACCGACACACTCCCCAAAATTATCGGAATTCCAAAAGGCAATATGTATAGAGCGTAAAATGTAAACAATTATTCCCTCAGTGTAAGTATTTTAAACAAGCAAATAGATAAACTGGATGAATGAACTAAGCGCTGATAACACAGGGCAGTCCGCAAAATAAATTGAATGTGAGAGCACATGACATATTCTTTTTATATAGGTGAGTACAGTGAACGGGATAAAATCGATACATATGGTACATCGAAGACCAAAAATGTAGGGTCGCAAACCACAACGGTATGTCAGTGGTCAGTCATGTTAACGGATAATAATGTTAGTAATCGCAAGGCCAATTTCCAACACCACGTTCAAGACAAACCAGCAAAGAACTAAATGTATATAGGTAAATTTTTAAGAGACAGATTCATGAGAAGAAGTGAACAGTTTCCAATAAAACGAGAAGGACGCTAAAAGGTACCGATGTTTTGTAGATTGCATGAAATCTTGAAGTCAGGGTTAAAGGGCCTGGTTTCCCATGGCTACAAGTGCCATATTTCTTCTCACCGGTTACAAGCGGCCCTTCGGCGACCCAGTGCCGCTTCGGCGACCCACTTGTTTAGAGCGTCCGCTTCGAAGTTGGGATCAAACCCGGATGTGTCATAACAAAAGACTTTAAAAATGCTGATTGCTACTACCTCGCTCGGCGTTCAGCACTGAGAGGTTAGAGCAAGGAAGCATGAATGGTTGGCCCAGTGTCGGTATTTAATGTGACTGTGTAGGTGTTCTGATTGATGTCTTCGGCAAGGTACTACAGTGGCGGCAGCACTTTTGCAGCAAGGGTTCGTCCTGCCACAAGAAGACGCAGTATGTAAAGGTGCACAACTAATAACTCCTTATCGTTATACGGCTGATGAATCGTTACTTTCATACATACACTAGGTGATATTTTAAAACAGACCTGACACTCATTATATAATTTATAAAACATGCAATTCATGACCGCAAATCTCATACATAAAGCTCATACACTGAGGTAAACACGTGCTCAAAGAACACGTTATTTTCCATTTCCCCCAAATTAGGCATATATGGCGCCATTCATGAAAATTCATACGTGGATCCTGCCAGATGTGTTGTAACGTTTGGTTTCTCTCTACACTTACTTTCTCTTCATGACGAAATACCAGTTACTCATGTTCATATTAATGTAGGCCTGTACTGTAGCGTGGTGGATATAATGAGATTACGTATCATTCACGTGTACGTTTTCGGATGGCTGGGAAAGACTGTGTGATCAGGCTTCATTTGCTGACCTCATCTTCTATCCCTCCTTTCTTCAACAATGAGTATACAGGAAGTTTGTTGTAACCTCCGTTTGCAATCAATGGGTAAATTACGCATGCTTTTATCTATTTATTTATTTATTTGAATGGTGTTTCAACGCATCCGTTTTTAACCTTCACGCTGAACCGTCACCGCTATGATGAACACTGTCATGGTGAACACCGTCATGGTGAACACTGTCATGATGAACACTGGCATGGTGAAACGTATCACCTTTATTATTTATTTATTTATTTATTTGATTGGTGTTTTACGTCGTACTCAAGAATATTTCACTTATACGACGGCGGCCAGCATTATGGTGGGTGGAAACCGGGCACAGCCCGGGGGAAACCCACGACCATCCGCAGGTTGCTGCAGACCTTCCCACGTAGGCTCATGGGCCATAACGCTGCGCTAGCGCGCTAACCAACTGAGCCACTCACCTTTATTATGAACACTGATATGACCAACAACATTTTGAAGAATGACGTTGAGATGAAAGCCCTTACCGCCGAGACTGATAAACACTGTCATGGTGAACACTGTCATGGTGGACAGCGTCATGGTGAACACCATCATGGTGAACACTGTCATAGTGAACACCGTCATGGTGAACACCATCATGGTGAAAACTGTCATGGTGAACACTGTCATGGTGAACACCATGTGAACACCGTCATGGTGAAAACTGTCATGGTGAACACTGTCATGGTGAACACCATGTGAACACCGTCATGGTTAAAACTGTCATGGTGAACACTGTCATGGTGGACTCCGTCGTGGTGAACACCATCATGGTGAACACTATCATGGTGAACACCATGTGAACACCGTCGTGGTGAACACTGTCATGGTGAACACCGTGTGAACACCATCATGGTGAACACTGTCATGGTGAACACTGTCATAGGGAACACTGACATGCTGGACACCGTCGTGGTGAACACCATCATGGTGAAAACTGTCATGGTGAATACACATCTGCTGTGTTTCAGGGAAATCTGTTGAAAGCGGAGAGTTGGGTTGACAGGCTGTCATTTTGTGATGTGCATCCTTATCTCAAAATGCTAGAAGATGCTGTGTTGACAAGAAATCCTTAGGGCAGGACATGTGGGGGTGGGGGTTGGGTGTTAAAACTTAAACGTTGAAGCTTTATTTTTTTTCAATTATTTTATTGTGGTTTATCGCGGAACTCAAATATATCAAAAGTTTAATTTATACCTGTAGACTGAAATTCACTCAAATATATCAAAAGTTTAACTAATACCTGTGGACTGAAATTCACTAAAATATATCAAAAGTTTAACTTATACCTGTAGACTGAAATTCACTCAAATATATAAAAAGTTTAACTTATACCCGTAGACTGAAATTCACTCTCCCTGTTATCTGCCGACTATACGCGTACATACTCCTCAACCCGGTGATAAGATATTATATAGTGGATAAATGACGAGAACAGTTGATTCATTAAAAAGTATCGACAAGGCGCGGAGTTGGAGTTGTTTCTCCAACTTAAACGTGTTTGTAGTGATGTAGCAACTATCGATTATTTTTCACGAATCGCGCGGTGTCATTACAAACAAATATCGGGACCGGTAGATCCAGGATCAATCCTTGATCGAGTCACACCTAAGACTTTAAAAGAGGAAGTTGTAACTTCCTCGCTTGGCGTTCAGCATGAAGGGGATAGTGCAAAGACTGGTTGACCCGTATCAGTATAATGGCTCGGGCGGGGTTGCTTACTTCCCTTCGGTAAGTCGTCTCAGTGAAGCAGCACTAAATAAAAGAGCGGTGGAAATCCGTCCTGCAACAAGGAGGCACATTACACGTACATGCACCCTAATGATTCCTTCGTCGTCATATGACTGAAAAATTGTTGAGTACGACGTTAAACCCCAAGCACTCACTCACTAAAAACAAATAATGAAAAAAACGTGACATCACAATTATCGTCAATTAATGCTATTTCGTGTCGGCCCAGCCGTATTTATTTGCATAGTTAAACATTGTACGTAGCATGATTGATCTTTCGTGACGGTGTTACATGAAGTTTTAGTACAACAGCATTAGACTTTTTAGGCAATTGGAGCACAGACGGTTGTACTCTATAAAGGTTACTGCATGAGCATACACTGGGTGTGTAAGATCATTGACAGTGACTCGGACAGGGCATCATTATTCTTGACCCAGTGTAGTAATGGCGCAAACCCATCATCGGTTCATTTCTTTAAAAAGGTGGATGACCCGTTGACACGTAATAAAGAACAGCACATCTGTTCGTCAGCGCATATTTTTTTGGACTGGTCATAATTCTACAAAGGCCGTTAATAAGGTGGTGAATTTATCTAGTATCCATACACACTCCAGAATTGGCAGACAACAATCCCAGATAACAAAGCAATTAACTGAAACAAATAAAGTTGGCTAAACTGCCATAAATAATGAGAAGGTTGTATTTCTTTTGTACTGTGACAGCCACAGATTCGTAACTGTTTTTATTGTTACTCTGCTGTTACATACAAGTTTCGTGTAAGTTTGGACTGTAGGTGGTGCCAGATGACTGTTTGTTCCTCGCAAAGATTAGTACATTATGCAGTTTGATGTTAAGCTAAGGATTGACGTCACATCAAACGTCTAAAGTTATCTAAAAGAAAAAATGTTGTATGGTCTTCTCTGACGGCTCAGTTGGATATTGGAATGTTTTAGAACCTTGTGTACGTGGGTTCGAATCCCGCTCTATGAACACCAAACGAAGGCGCACTCAGGTGGTACAAGTCGTCACACTTCATCACTCAAACCACTAACTCCCAAGTGTGGATTCTTGAAAAATAAGCAACTGTTCAGACAATAACGTGACGCAACCGCAAAGGTTGAAGTACAGTATAAAACATTGACATGGATATATTCGAAAGTTGTTAATTCTCAAGGAAGATTGTCATGTTATTATAATCAACATTCTAAGTGCATGAATGTTATGATTTTGCCGTTAAGTCATATTCATTCATTTATTCTAATTGCACAGACCGTTATAAGGAAGTAGTAAACTGGCGAGGATACAAAGACGACAACTGGAAACGATTCAAGTGAGTCGTATTACGGCAGCGAAATAAAGAGAAGTGACCAATGGTCACACGTAATCGTGAAATATGGCCATTTCTCAATTTTCCTCATTTAGGGTTTTATTGTAACTATTCTTAGAGACACTTGTATACCGCTGATTTCGGACTTCTGATGTCTGCTAAGTCGGGGTAAAGTAATTTCCCCCGACTTAGTGAATCATTCAGCAGGCTGCATTCTAAATAACGCCATTTCTGATGGATGACTAACACGTTGGAAAATAATACTTTCCCCGTGAAGAAAATTTTACTAAATAAATTCTCTTTTTTCCTGGCCACCGATAAACACAGTGAGTGAGTGGGGTTCAAGGTCGTACTTAAAAATTTTTCAGTCATATGACGACGGAGGAATCCTAAGAGTGCATGTACGTGTTATGTGCCTCTTTTTTGCAGGACGGATTTCTACCGCTCTTTCAAAAAGGCACATCACTCGATCCATTATACTGATACGGGTCAACCAGTAGTTGCACTATCCCCTAAATGTCGAACGCCAAGCGAGGAACCTTTCTCTTTTAAGATCTTTGGCGTGACCCGACCCAGGATTGACCCTGGATCTACCGTCGAGTTTGTTATTCCCCGCGTTAGCAGAGTAGTATTTTCATTCTCTTAAAATTATGTCCCTTTCGTGGTTCCTTAAACTTGCTTCAAGGGATGTACAGAAGGAATTGGGAATTATATGTACAATAATGAATACCTATTCCTTAAAAAGTGCCGTATTTAAATCCATAGGAAAACTTAATTAACAGATATTCATTCATGCATTACAACGGCCTTAATAACCCCAAGGAAACATCATCTCCTACATATAGGTCCCACCAACACAGGTACCCTTGATTGTCACTCGCAGCCTTATCACCACCTGTCTCCTTGTATCCTCTCGCCCAGAATTTCTAACTTTCATCATTAAAACTCATACCTGCCCAAAATTTAGACAGTTTTCCGGCATGGAAAGGTCCAGATTTTGATGGTCAACGTATGTCGATTTTTATGGCTTCTCACAGACTGGGCCAGATCTGCACCAAAGCTATTTGATCACGGAATGTTTGGGACTGAGCTACAGCGCTAATCGTTAACATTGTCGCTTACGAAAAATTAATGGGGCTCTGAGGCCTATACTAGCTGCCAGGTTGAAAGAATAATGGGGAAAATAGCAAGAAAGTGTCATCCGCACCAGAATCTAAAATTATCAGCACTGCACACTTATGATTTTCACTGCAGTATGACACACAATGGCCGTTAATCTTTTAAAAAGCGTTTTCTTTCTAGGTTACTTTTAGTCGCAGTTGCCGTAAAAGCTCCAAGGTAAAGACGCAAATAGTTCAACGTCGAGGTATCGTAGCAATCACGTTCAAAGTCTGCATACAAGCTGCAAAGGACTTTCAGTTTCACATGACTCAGTTGAAAGTAAACTGATGTTTTTCGGAATGAAAAGTTTTACTAGATATTTTTACCCAGCGTTCATTAGTCACAAAATAACTGCTCTTTTTATTTATTTTTTATTTTTTTGGTTAAGGTTAAGGCAGTACACACCATATCTTACGCCATAAGGCGTACATAGGCGTCTCATCTCATCGGCAGCCGTAGGAAAAAAATGGTACAAAAATTGAATTGTTTAGTTAGTTGTCAATGACCTTACATTTCATTAGCAATTTATTTCAGCTACATCACACTGGATTGATAAAATGAGTAAAGAGGTATCCAAAAGAAGTAGAGACATGGGTACATGCAGATCCACAATGAACAATGCAGGGTGCAACAAGTGAAGTGTAAATGACATCTGATAATAAATTCATATTTCAGGCAGGAGGTGAAATGCATTATTGAAAAAGATATTGTGATCTGCATTTCTACATGTATAGAACAGTTATAATATGTTCAAGTCTTGTCTAGTTTCTATATTGAATACTCAGATTACAGGTGGTTTTATAATAAAATACTATCTGAATTTTGGTGGTTTTATAATAAAATACTAACTGAATTTCAATGTAATATCCCCCGTCATAATGAATAATACATTGTCGTCGACGAACACCCTTCCGCACAGCATAAAACTCCAATCAAATAAATAAATACATCAAACACACGCATTATTATAATCAGTATAAATAATATACATGTATTTCATCTTCTAATTCCTGTTTGTTATAGTGCAACAAGTTCTTATTTCAAAGCAAAGGATCTATGTTTTCACCAGGTTTATATCAAACATGTCCTTTATCTACCAGAAATCTAGCATCACATTTCCATGACTTCTCTGACTCCTCTCCGACCGTACGTGGGAAGGTCTTGCGGCAACCTGCGGATGGTTGTGGGTTTCCCCTGGTCCCTCCCTGCCTGGTTTCCTCATGCTGGCCGCCGTCGCCGAAGTCAAATTACTTCTCAAATTATTATTTTCCCTTTGTCGGTCCCATTTAATTATCCATGCGGCAGGAGGAACAGTCAGTTGTAAGGGAAAGACTGATAATAGCCTGGCACACAGCGTTTAAAGAACATCCAAATTAAAGCATGGAGAACCACATCTAACAACACATACATATTTGACAAATTCTTTGTTCACTATTTCAGCCACTGTAAATGTAGATAACATTTTACTTATTATTGTGCCTAAAACTGTATAGATGTATATGTAGGCCTACACACTACGTTCGGTCTTAGGCTTTGCCTATTTCATGTTAGTGTTGTCAAATACATATATGGGGGATACTTCAAAAAGGTTACGAAAATGAAACGTATAAAGGGGGTTGATTAATGTGTATATATTTGTGTTTGAGATTATAGTCGCATATGTGATAACATTTAACGTTAGTTGGCTTTGTGCTACACCCTATAAAACCTCGGGATATATAAGTATATGTACGCTATGCTATATATATATATATATATATATATATATATATATATATATATATATATATATATATATATATATATATATATATACCGAGGTTTAATAGGGTATAGCACAAAAGTATCAGTATCAATATAATGGCTCGGGCGGGGCGTCTTAGTGAAGCAGCACTAGATCAAAGAGAGATGGAAATCCATCCTGCAACAAGGAGGTACATTACGTGCACTCTACGGATTCCTTCGTCGTCATATGAAATTGTTAAGTACGACGTTAAACCCCAAGCACTCACTCACTCACTCACTCAACCGATCCCTTGTGTTGTCTTACATGTGATTCGGATGATAGTGTATAACCAAGCCTGATTTATGTTCAAGCTACTTTTTGTGTCTAAATACTCCTACAATTCAGAATCCTGTTAAAAAACGAAGCTATTATTCAACTGGGTACTGATTTAATTCTTTCTCCTAGAATATTCCGTCCGTATTTCCAGCACTGGAAACTGTGAACTCCTTCTATTGAAATGAAGCTGTTCTATTTTTTCCTTTGTAAAATTTCTTATTTTATTTTTTTGGTGGTTCATCTTGAAAGTTGTATACGAATATCTCTTTCGGCGCCTATAGATTCATGAAGCTCAACAGAGAGCTGTATCTGAACAGAAAGTTTCGCCGCAGTTATTGCCCTTGAATCTATCTATGAACGTAGATGCCAACAACAAAAAGAGATATCGCAGTTCAAAGAACGCAAAATCGCACTCATTCAGACAATCGAAAGTGTCGCCAAGCTGTCAGTTTTAACCAGTCAGTTGCGCGATAATTCTATAACCCGCGGACTCGGGTGCTTCCGCTTTCGTTATCCGAACCTTGTTTTAGCTTTTAACCATATGTCAGTGGGGAACGAGTGACAAGACGTCATGTTTCTAGTTGCTCTAACATACTGTATCGTTTGGTCTCCTAAGAATTCTTCATTAAAAGTTGATTAATATATGTATCAGGCATGGCAGAAAACTTGTCTGTGTCCGTCTAGGTCTGTTTCCACACCTCTTCTTAAATAACACAGGTTATGTTGTTTGTTGTGGTTTCGTTCAAGTTATATTAAACGTGCTATTTAAAATGGTTACAGAATATAATAACACTTCACACTTGAATGCGTTGTGTCTTCATGTTAGGACATCTGTCTGGAAGAAATGCATTAATTTTCCCAAATCAAAAACCTGCATTATCTTTCACAAACTTTCCGTATATGGGGATAATGGGAGATTCCGATTGCCTACATTAAAAGTTTTCAAACAGCTGTAAAAACACAGTCTTCTGTTTTAACGCTGCAGTGCTTGTGTAGGCCTACTAACAAAGTGTTTTATGAACAGACAGGTGACATTAACAGAGCTATGGATCGCTCTGTGAAAGACGGTAAGGAGTTTTTCGAGTTCCCCTCATGCATTGAGTTTATCGTACTGTTTATTTCAACCCTAATAAACATGAAATCATCTAGTGTTAATGCACATGCGCGCAGCGTGGATATGTACATCCGTTTCCTTTGCCTATGAACAACACTGGCACGTTAAGTGAAATACACTTGAGTTCACCATATACATGTAGTTTGAGTCGGCACTATTTCGATCGTTAAAAGACCTCTTCCGTGACCTAACTGTTAGTGCGTCCGCCTCTAAGTCGGGAGATCCGGCATCAAACCCGGGTCTGTTCATACCAAGGATTTTAAAAGTGGTAATTTTTACGGCCTCGCTTTACGCTCAGCACTGTGATGTTAGGGCAAGGAAACAGGACAGAAAAATTGCGACGTGAGGCCACCAATCATTCATTCAACCATAAAAGGGGCACAACTCGTGCTGCACCACAGTTATCGTGCCTCCAAGGCCAATCCTATATGAATAATGAAATACAAAACTTTTTCTGTGGGACAACATTACAGTGGTTAGTTCACTTTATATATTTTTGCTCTGTGCCGTGCGGCCATTGTCTTTACCGCCTGAGCCAAGGAGGCCTCACAGCGGAATGAGACATAGCCACAGCTTGTCACAACTAAGCGCTTAAATATACTCTCAGTAGATAAAGGCAGAAAATATGTCCACAAAACTTGTCCCGATGTCACATTTTAAGCAATATATATTGCTGATATATGGCTTGGTCATGATTCGCCATTCATCAGTTTTTCATTTTTGCCTATAGAAACACATAAACAACCATTGGTTTCTTCTCGTCTTGAAGGAAATGTATGATTTCCACGAGCACAAGTATAACAGTGAATAACACTGATAGCGCTGAGATAATTCTCGGTATAGAAAAACAAACATGTAACGTCACACTGTCCAGCTGAATTGCAAACCACTGACACAAAAACGACACGTCGGAATGTTATAAACTACTCTGGTACATGTAAAGAGAAGCCTTTTCAGTCAAGTGCTATTTCATAAACACTGTATAGTTCAAAAAGTTAGTTGTGCCCTTTATGCAAGTATTAGAATATAATTTTATAAATTGCCATGTTGTTTTGACGTCACCACGTCATCGGACTATTTCCCAGTTATCTAAGACTCTCAAACAGCAATGTGTTCTGTTTTATACACTTGTGTGTTGTGTTGTTCGCGATGTAAACAAGATGTGTTCCACGTAAGCATAATTTTGTACACAAGTGTAGGTACGTAAAGAGGAGTACGCAAGGTACGCAAGAATGTGCGTGGGAAAATTTGCCACACAATTTCCTTGTTACTGTGGTACATATCTCATTTTTGTTCTGTACACAACTGTTTTTAGGAAATTATATGTAGTAACATTTGTATGTTTGAATACGCTGTCACACGATTCACTATTTGATTCAAATCAAGCATAAAGAACTCATTTGCATCAGTTCTTATTTATATAAAAAGTTCAGCTTATCAATATAGGGTGAAAATTGGGGTTGGAATAATATTTTATATTATAAAAAAAAATCGGAAGTTAAGTAAGTTACTGACGTTTTACGAGCATCTTTGCTGTGCAATTATAGCACAAAGTTCATGTCTTGGTCTTTGTATTATTGCCATTCTTTCTACGCTCTGTAATCAACATTACTTTTTAACTATACATATGACTTTATTACTTACATGTGGAGACATACATGTAAATCCAGGGCCGTCATATCAGCATAATTTAAAAATTTGTCACTTTTGTAGCTTACTTGCTCAAAGTAAGGACAACCTCTCCTCTTATTCTAAACTGGATGAGGCCTACACCTTGTTATGTAACCGATATAATTGTGATATTATATGTGTCTCAGGAACCTGGCTTGGTTCTGATAAACCGATGAAATAGTGAACCTAAATGGATACTGTATAGAACGAAAAGATAGAGACCGTCGTGGGGGTGGAGTAGCGATTTATTTTAAGTCATCATTTAGTGCTATGCGTAGAGGGGATTTAGAAAATGACAATGAAATGTTATGGATTTTCATCTGTCCAGCACTGCAGAATGAGAATGGGACTCAGAGCTCTTCGGGCAGACTTTTTAAGTATAATATTATTAAAGATACTACTTGCCATTACTGTAATAATACATGTGAAGATATCTTTTATTATTTTTTCATTTGCTCTCAATTTGCAACCCATAGGAAGCACATGCTACATACTCTCACACAAATTTTTTCACACAGTGTAAATTATTCTGTTTTTATTCCACAATGTTCACGATATATATGTAATATACTTCTGTTTCGCTCGAAAGATCTAAATTACGAAGATAATAAACTTGTTTTTCAGTGTGTACATAAATTTATCAATGATACAGAAAGGTTTTATGACCATGGTAATGGTAATAACGGTGGTAACATTGTAAATAATAATTTATTTCAACTTATATTCCGTTATCTGAAATATGTATTCCCATATTTATATGTATGTGCTTCGTTAGTTATTATGTTGTTAATTGTTGCTTTGAGGAGATCTCCGTAGGAGCTATTAGGCTGTGAGAAATCCTCGTTATATAAATAAAGAATTAGATTAAATTTAATGAACTGATGAGTAAGCCACAAACATAATATGCTCGAAACCGTTGATATGTTTTAAATATAGTGTAATATACTTTTGCACATGTACATTACATACTGGAAAATTTGTCAATTAGTTGTTAAAGGTCTGTGGTTTACACAGTAGTGGTGAAAAATTCTAGCATGAATATGACATCAAACAAACAATAGATAAATAAATAAATAAATAAATAAATAAAACAAATAAATAAATAAATATAGAGGCTGTTTAAGTACACAAAACACACTCTGGTTAATTATTTGGGATGGGATACATATTGATAAGTAAAGTCAACATACAAGTATATATATATATATATATATATATATATATATATATATATATATATATATATATATATATACAATCGAGCGCATACGTAGATGAGGTTGGCAGTACAAGTATTCAGCATTATTCTAAAGTTCCACGTGCTATAGGCCAGGACAACATACTTTCAGCGGAGATACATTGTCCCTATACCTATAGCCTGTTGTCTTCGTCCCCCGTCACTTTGTCCTTAGCGCCCATTCAAAGACAAGTGTCACCATACCGTGCAAAGGCTTGTTTTGTCAGCACCCCTAGCAACTCCATTATACGATTAAGACGTCAGTGATATACCCTTTCAGAAATTTTAGGGACACTAGTCCGCCTCTATGCAGTCAAACAGTATCGTAGCACTTTTCCTGAATTCATACACTTTTTTCCAGCAGAGAGTGGAAAAGGCAAGAAACCGTAAACGGAAAGAACAGTAAACAACTGTGTGAGAAACCATGTGGTGCAAGAGCTGTTGGCCAGCTCTTGTGGCCCTATTTCTATGTCTAGGACAATCATGGGCATTTGAGCTAGGTAAGGGCGTTTAAGAGTTAAACAAGTCTTATTCTGAAATATTTGAGATATTTTGTGTACAAAGTAATCAAGCTAAAACTTTCCAAGATTTTCCGTTTTATGACAACACTAGGATATTTTAACGTTTTATGATGTTACGAACCAAAATTAGGCATAAAACGATTGGCAGTTTGATACAAAATAGTCCATTTATGTCATATTGAGAGGAACGTAATTCGAATAAAGAATGTTGTGATTTCTTAATATACTCAATTTGGTACTAAAACTTACATTTTCCAAGTATCTTTTATGTCTTCAACACCCTGCTTCGATGTTAAACCCCAAGTGTTATCTAATGTGAAGCTCCCGTTTGGACAAGTTGCCAAATTGACTCCTGTACATTTCATAATCAAAGTTTCCTCTCCATTGGACAAGATTCCGTAGTAACACTTTCCATTTGGGATTGTATTCTTATAAATAACTTTCCTTTTGACAGATTTCCTAATTGGAAGATTATTTTTGGATATGATGCGTAATTAACAGTTCCGTTTCGGGCATGTGCCCTGCATATTTCATATTTCATATTTTAACTCAAATTCTGATATTACTATCTCTTTCCAATCGCAGTGCACCTGACATCGTTGTATGACAGCACGGCTCTTGCTCTCACCAGAGTAGTTTAGAATACGGCTTCACTGTGTCATGGGATCCAGACAACAATTTCCACCAGTTGCAGTACGCCTTCCGGCCTGGCTGGATTTTCGACTGCGTCATCACATTTATTGTCGGACCGATCTGGACGTATGCCGGACACGGACCAGCCTGGCGTTCAGAGAGGATTTCCTCTTCGCTGACGGTCGGCTTGACCCACGACAGGAACGACCATCGCTGACTGCGGCAAGGCCTTCATCCGCCTCTGGCGAGCCACTCAGTATCCACATGGTGCGCCAATATGGACGCATTGCTCATCGGTGATCTTCCCGGGATTTCAATGGCGCCACGGGTCAGACCGAGTACGTATACGAAGCTCCGATCGGAGAGCACGATCTCGTGCTACAGTTCTACGTCGACTTCAACATACAGGTTATCAACAATGCCACCATGAATCCCAACTTTACAACAACAACGGTGATCACCACGCCGAATCCACTGGACTACCCGAGGATTCACTTCCACGCTGACTTCACGTCCTACGTTCACAGTAAGTCAGCAGGAAAAAGGGGCTTATGTAGGTTTAGATGCGCAAACCCTTGCATGGAAAGTTCCATAACTTGAGGTCAACAGCTTCCAATATTTTGTTTTCAAAATCGAAATGATATGGCTGATGGTTAAAGGATACATGAATAGATTTAAAAAAATCTTTTTGGGGCATATTTTATGTTTCTTAGTAAGCCAGCATGAGCTGCTAATGGGGTTATATTTGACAATTTCGCATTGCTTGATTGACCATAATTATATTAAATATAATTTTAAAAGACACGAAAACACTTTGGTGAATGATTTGAGAGAAACTGATTAACTCCCTCTGTCGTAAATTAGTGACAGCCAATAAATGACCAATGCTTTTTTTAGTGAACTAATTTTTGTGAATATTGTGTCTTCAGAATTTATTTATTTATGTGATTGGTGTTTTACGCCATACTCAAGAATATTTCACTTATACGACCGCGGCCAGCATTATGGTGAGAGTAAAGCGGGCACAGCCCGGAGAAACCCACGACCATCCTCAGGTTACTGGAAGACCTTCCCACGTACGGCCGGAGAGGAAGCCAGCATGAGCTGGACTTGAACTCACAGCGACCCTGGGTCATAACGCTGGGCTTGCGAGCTAACCATCTAAGCCGCTTCTCTTGTTTTCGGGAACAAGAAGTTTTCAGTAAATTCCGTTCTCCTGGGTAATATGTACCAAAAACAGAACCTTTTGATCCTGAGTTTGTTTCATATCCGAATCCTCAATATATTCCCTCTTGCGTCTGTTACAGACGATTCATGCATCAACCCAGAAAACGAAGTCTACCTACGTTGTAACGACAGTCAGCGTTGCTTGGAGAGAACTGACGTCTGTGATGTTGGCTTTGCGTGGAACTGCCGAGACAATGACTTCTTTCGGGACGGAAGTGATCGGTCGAGCGGATATCCAGCCTACTGTGGACGTAAGCAGAAAACCATCTTAAATACCATATCAATATTATTGTTTTAAATCCTTTACTATAGTATATGTTCAAGTATGCCAATGTGCCATTTCAAACCGTTAAACGGTTTTCTCGTGGCACCTCAATCTGAAAGGCTACACTCATATACATATGTGCCACATGCCTCCGTGACACGGTCCCGTCATGGCACCTCAACCTGATAGGCTACCCTCATATACGTATGTGCAACATGCCACCGTGACACTGTCCCCGTCATGGCACCTCAACCCGATAGGCTACCCTCATATACGTATGTGCTACATGCCACCATGACACGATTCCATCATGGCACCTCAACCTGATAGGCTACCCTCATATACGTATGTGCTACATGCCTCCGTGACACGGTTTCGTCATGGCACCTCAACCTGATAGGCTACCCTCATATAGGTATGTGCTACATGCCACCGTGACACTGTTCCGTCATGGCACCTCAACCTGATAGGCTACCCTCATATACGTATGTGCTACATGCCACCGTGACACGGCCCCGTCATGGCACCTCAACCCGATAGGCTACCCTCATATACATATGTGTTACATGCCTCCGTGACACGGTCCCGTCATGGCACCTCAACCCGATAGGCTACCCTCTTATACGTATGTGCTACATGCCACCGTGACACTGTTCCGTCATGGCACCTCAACTTAATAGGCTACCCTCATATATATATATATATGTGCTACATCCCACTGTGACAATCTAAGATGTTATCCTCCACATCCTAGCGCGATAGGCTGACCTAGATACGAGAAGAACTACCTTACAGGATGCCCTTTTCTGACATACGACTGATCTTTGATTACTGGATGTCTTTATCTCACAAGCACTTCCTCAGATATATATCTATTTATGCTTCTCAGGACAAAGTTTGCCGGAGATCATCATAGACCTGACTCCCCTTTGGGTGCTACTGGGCCTCCTGGCCGCCGCAATGGTCATGTACTGGTGCTGCTGGAAACCAGGTTACATCCCCTGGCGTTGTGGCAGACTTCGGAACGTCAAGGGAGGCTGCTGTGGAAGTGCGGACGGAAAAGGGTGCTGTGCCGCCGGTGGGCTGTGCGGGCCCGGAGGGTTCTGCGGACCCGCCACCCCAGAGGGCAAAGCCGGCGCCTGTTCATGTTGCTCCAAATGTTTCTCCTGCTGCCAAGGTGGTTCGAAGGGCGGAAGATATGGAGGAGGAGGAGGCGGTCATGGATACCGTCCGATGGGGGGTAAGTGTTGAACACTGTGATCTAAACTAACCTTTTTCCTATTCCACAGAGCTGGTTTTCACTTAAATCTGATTTTAACTCCTATTTGTTTACATGAGGAGTTTGGCCTAACAAAAGCTGCGGCAAATCGCTGGCAATTCCACCATTTTGGCCATATTTTACATACATTATATTAAACTTTAAAATTTTAATTTAAGTCAATTCTCATTCCCTGAAATCGGCCCTATACCGTTGTAATTTGGAGCTCTAAACAATTCCACAATCCAGATGTCGTATTGCCACATATATTATTATGTCACAAAAAAATAACATAGGTGTAACATGTATAACGACATTTCATCGCCATCAAGAACAACCCATCGTAGTCTCTTAACTCTCATAAGAATTTAGAATTACGCATGGTTGAGTAAAGTATAATATGGTGAAAACACAACGTTTTGAAATGCAACGTAAACTCATTATAAATAAGTTTGATATTTCTCCCAACATTAAAAAACTCCGTCTGGCTCTGCGATTGTCGTAAAAATACGATTTAAACCATAAAAATAATGATTCTTAGTAAAGAAGTGGATAGCAAAAGATTGACGGATTCATTTGTGTTGAACATGATACTCAAGAAATACTTATTACATGGCGCTAACCTGTATGGGCGGAAGAAACTGTAGTACCCAGGGCCTTAGGCAAGTCACTGATGACCATTACTGTACGTGATTTACAACCGTGCACGCCATACCTGTAGAAGATAAGTTTTCCCTAACCGCAAATTTCCTCCATATACATCCCTGGCAACTGCGCATTGTCATCAAGCACTGTAGGGACAGTGAGAACTAGGATATTTACCAGTTAGGGAGAGAAAAGAAGACATGGGTATGGTAAAAATGGGATATAAAACATATCTTTCCATTTTAGCAGGCTATCTGTGATGATTCTTCACTCTAAACTTGACTAATCAACCGGAAAAGAATGTTTTGAGCCCATACGCTAAAATTGCAATGGGCTGATTTAGATCTATTTTTATATTATGAAGTGTTTGATCTGATTTACTTAATTTCCAGCCAACTTTGGCGGCGGGCGTGGAGCCGGCCCACGTGGAGGGGGTCCTCGTGCCCCTCACACCGGAGGAAGAGGAGATCGCGCCAACGCCGGAAAGCAAGGATTGGCCGCCGGTGATTGGTTTGACTACTGCGCTGGGGATGGCTTTCACTTGGTGGAGTGTCGTTGATTGAATTACGAAATTCAAATTTCGCCCTGTTCCGAGATTTTCTGGCTGCTCGCTGGTCGTTTGTATTTTCTCTTGAAACTATTCAAGATAACTAAGGTGTATGCCTTTTGAGTTATAATACAGATTATACTTGTATAAGGAACAGGAGCGTTTTACTGAAGCTGTATTTGGTTTGTCTTGCCCATTATGTTTAATTTAAATATGCTTAGCAGAAAGCTGAGGTTGTTATTTGTTGTGTAAAATTTGGTTTAGAAATTCCCGAACACGATGACAGTCTAACGAGAGATTTAACATGCTTTGCAAGCATTTATGGACATTACTGAAAGTGTAAATCCGTCTGATAACAAATTTGAAACATATGTATACATAACGAACGATTATTTCAACTGTAATTTGGAAGCCCTGGAATGGTTAGGTCTTTGTACAACCTATGTCAGGCAAATCTGAGAAACGTGTCGATTGCCTTATTATGTCTCACTCAAAATGTTTTATATATGACGGGTGTTGGGGAGGAAACCGAGCGAAACCACTCGCAAATAGACAGGTACCTGGCCACACTTCTGTCTTAAGTTCACCCAAGAGTGAGAGAGAAATGTAAAATAATTTATGCGTAACTTGTATCTGAGTATACTTCTTAAATGTTTCTATTTGTATTACGGCATTATAACTGATCTGTTTTAATAATTAGACAAAGTTATGAACTGCGTTATTATTGGTTCGCTAAGACTGAATAAACATACATAAGAATGTTACCTGTCATTGTATTTAAAACATATCCACATATCCAGTATAGTATATGTACAGTTATAGTGTATAGAAAGTATACACGCTGTTCTGCATGCGTTGTATTTTGATATTTGTTAGTTATATAGCGATAACGGTTTCAACTGTAGTTCCTGAGCTGTTATATCTCCTCAGAAAATTAGAATCGCTATATTAAGGCGTGATTGTATTTTTGTGTGCTAGCTTATTATAATTATGTGCTAAAGAAGAAAAAATGTGTATTTAGAATTTATAATTGACAATTCAACCAGGGGCCAGTCATTAATTTCAGCTGTGATGACAAGCTTTACCGGAAGACGTTGTGGGATCGTGTCCGTCTTGTTTTAGATCATGGTGTGTATTTTTGAAATTGGCACACTTCGCAGTTTATGCGCATTCTTCAGGTTTTTATTCATAGTTATTTATTTATTTATTTATTTGAATGGTGTTTTACGCCGTACTCAAGAATATTTCACTTATACGACGGCGGCCAGCATTATGGTGGGTGGAAACCGGGCAGAGCCCGGGGGAAACCCACGACCTTCCGCAGGTTGCCGACAGACCTTCCCACGTACGGCCGGAGAGGAAGCCAGTATGAGCTGGACTTCATAAAAAAACTTCGAAGACATTATTCTTAAGACTATGTTCTAACAAATGAGAGTTTATATGTGATGAGCACGAAAAACTTGACAAGCTATACTCCAATACTGTTTCCAGTCTGACGTTATTTGGCTTCGTAAATGATTTGTGCATGCTTTATCTGACAGAATTTAAAGATGCGGAGGTAGGAAACACAAACCTTTTTACCAGATGAAATTATATAACGGCAACATCAATTAGTGTCTTTTTTATATTTGTTTATTGATACAGTGAATGCAGTACTGTAAATTTTGTATGTATGTTTTTTTACGGGAATTACCCTGATCTGACTCTTATTACTTATGGATGATATTATCGTTCTCCAACTGTGATTAATTATTTGATGATTACTCGTGTTTGTAATATATTTTTGTAATTTATCTATCTATCTATCTATCTATATATATATATATATATATATATATATATATATATATATATATATATATATATATATATATATCGGGTGGGCATAAAAAATGGGCCGTACACGGATGGTCGTGGGTTTCCCCCGGGCCCTGCCCGGTTTCCACCCACCATAATGCTGGCCGCCGTCGTATAAGTGAAATATTCTTCTACGGCGCAAAACACCAATCAAATAAATAAATAAATAAAATAAAAAATAGGCCGTACTGTGACATTCAATATCTCCGAAACCCTCGTACGTCAGCTTCTAAAAATTTACACACTCAAAAGCCATTATGTTCTAAGTATACAGACCAAATTTCAAATTTCATCCTGTAAGATTTCTGTTCATGGGACCAAAATCAAAATAGAGTTGAAAACGTATGTTCCGGACATACTTGTTTTACTTGAAAAGGTGATCTTCTCGGTAGACGGCGTACAAACGTTTCTTCCATGAACTGATTGAGTCCCGAATCTCCTTAAGAGTAATTTTTTCCCAGCAGTCCTTGACGCGCGCTTTTAGTTCATCCTCAGTGAATTTTTCCGTGTGACCCTCACGATACCTGACAGGCGGTGCAGTGTCGGTCAGCGGAACGTGCGTTTTTCAGGCTATGTTTTCATTTTATCCCTGTGTACATGTGGCCAGTATATTAACAAAATCATGCCTTTTGAATGTCTAAAGCTTGAAAGGGTTTGATAATGAAAGGATGATGGAGCAATGCAGCATCAAAGTACGGCCCATTTTTTTATGGCCACACGATAAATATATATATATATATATATATATATATATATATATATATATATATATATATATATATATATATATATATATAAACTGTGAATAAAATCACAGTTTGTGTTTTTCCAATATACATGCCTGAAAATTATTGTAATTCTTATAGGTTTTATCTGTCTCATCCTTCTTCAGTATGACTCAGTGTATCAAAATGCTTCACTTCGGGTTTAAAATTTTTTTCTGAGCCTGATATATTAATTGCAAAATTTTCTGCCTTACTGTCATGTTATACAAAATGTCGTGATCAGTTTGTGTACATGTATGTTACTGTCTTTTGAAATAGTTATGTTTGTCACTGTTCTACTCTAATGTGTCTTCTTGAATAATTACCGCATATGTTGTCTTTCTGAAACAATATCTTTACAAAGTGTTGTTCAGTATTCATCCCGCTTTTGTACTATATCATCCAGACCTAACACATCTTTCATCCATCCAATCCCATGCATCATAAAGAGCACAATGGATTCTTGATAAGAATTTGCTCTGTACAGAACAAACGTTTCACCAAGTCATTGTGAATATGTCGTGAAGATAAGAAAACATGCCAGCAACCTGCGGATTTTTCTTGTGAGTTTCCCTCCTGGCTGTCCACCATAACAGTGGCCGTCGTTGTGCAAGGAGCATAATTTTGAGTAACCTATATGACGTAAAACGCCAATGAACTAAATAAATATATAAGTATAAATAAATATAACACAATCATTGTAATTTTACAATGATGTAAACAAGTGGCAAGATCTGTCTGTGAAACATATATCATTCTAGATGTTTCCAATAGGCTCAGTTAAAATAGTGAAGATTTAAGAATATTTCTAATGCCTCTGAGTTCATGCAGTTCACTGAAGTCACACTTGGATGTATGACGTTTTGTTTTCTTGAGCACTGTGCTCTTGGTACTAAGGTTGGGGTTGGCGATCGTTTTAAATGGCATGTGTAAGGTGAAACGTGTCCTGACAATGGAATAATGGACAGAAATACATTGGTTCAACATGTCAGCAGTGAGAAGCTCGATCGTTATTACTCGCCCAACCCATGTATAATTGGCCTTTAACGGCATTCCAGGTCCTGCGCTTTAAGACTAAATACGTCAGTCGTATCCAGGTCCAATCTAAAGCCGTACATTGCCTTGGCTGCATGGATGTATGTGACGTTATCAGTCCAGGTGTGTTGGCTAAATACGCCCATTCATATCGAAAACGATATCTGTTCAAAGTTGGCACATGTACATATAAGTCACGTGCACAGATTGTAGTTTTGAAATGGTCACTCATAAGTTCACATGAAATGTTTTGTGAAGATGGCGGGTGAGGCGACTAATGGTTTAATCTGCTGATTATATTCGCTGGCCCTGTCAACAGAAGCATCCTTATCACAACAACCGATCCGCCTCTCACCAATGAGGTAGCAGGTTCGAATCCAGCTCTCGATGGTTTTGACTGTGGCTTTCATCTAGGAGGTGTGTCAGGGCGAAAGGCGCTGGTTTATCCTGCTTGCACCCTGGTGTGCCCCCACCCATAAAACTGACTTAAGTGAAAATATTCTTGAGGACGGCACTGAACACATTTAGAAGAAAGTGCCGATTGACAGAAAGTATGTGCTGAAAGGAGTTGCTGTACATGTCGACGTTTAAAAATTAACATGTAACCATGAAGGTTTCACATACATAACTTCTGGTCTATTCTCTGAGAAAAGTTCATGAAAGAAATGTCGAAAATATAACTTTTAATTCACAAAGGGTAATTAACCAAATTTCATTTAATAAAAATTAGTTAGCTATTAATAAACGTTAACACTTGTTATTATCAGTTTGGTATCAATAGAAATTATCATAGAAACAAAGAGTACAACCAGAGCAGCGACGCCAGTGTGCTAGCGGGCAAATGGTGACACGTAACCGGTGGAATTTGTCAAATTAACTTATTTGGGGTTTTATTCTCTCGTCTTGTATTTTTTAATCAATTGCCGTTAAGTCTCTGTTATCCAATCAAAAGCTTGATGCAATTTAATGGGGTTAGTGTTTACTTAACAATTAATCTGTGTTTTTTTATGTATTTGATTGATCAATTAGCGTTTAAGACCATATTAAGGAATTTTCCATTTTATAGGATAGCCGTCAGTTTTAAGCTGAGCATCGATCTTTGACAAGCTATCGACGATATTTTTCGTGGATCTGGTTGTTGCGATTGGAGTAATCGTCGTTGTGGACACCGAATCGACCACCATTCAGATGTGATGGCTAAAGGATTTATTCACACCGCAACTAGATTTCAAGGTTCCTGATCAACTGTGATAGAGGGGAGTCCCCACTTACATACCACTGAAACCTGATACATTTTATCATTGCATAGCCTAACCTGATTGGCATATACTTGTTAAAATAAAAATCGCTGTTTATCCATTCTAGTAGACAAGTCATATGTTGCCTACAAAACACCAATGTTTTGAAAAAAACGTTGGAGATGATTTAGTAAAAATGTCGATGTTTTTAGGCTGTCAGCCTGTGTTTTAACAAAAACGTATGCGCGTATAACCCCACCATATACATGTAACGCAGTTAAGGATGAGATGTCTGAAGATTCCTGCATATGGCGTGTACATATCTCGCCTTGTAGCATTTATTTAATCCTGCGTGTTATGTGACGATTTCAATCAACGTGACAAATTATTATTGCAAAAACTAGTGTGTCTGTGTTACTTCATCAAAAGGCGTCACTCCAAGTTTCGTAAGTTTTAGAATGAATACAATTCTCTTATAAGTAAATATGGACAGCGCGTCCAGAATCTCCGGTGCTCTGCTTCATTACTGTGTCAAATTCCGCTTAGTCCGGAGCTCGTGACATATTCATCTTGTTGAATTAGACCACCACGTCGGTTATTGGACAGTTGCAAACAAAGCGCAAGAAATATACATATTTTATTATCAACAACTGATATTCTAGCATGGTGCACGATTTCAATACTGATTTCACTCACTCGCATAGAGCATATCTTGCGTCTTTTCAACATCAGTGAAAACTGTTGACTGCTTTTCTTTCCGTCCTATTTTCGTACTTTATTTACATCTTTAGTTCTTTAATGCTTTCTGCTATTTGTCGTTTTTAAAAATTGGCCTTGCGTTTATTAATGTGGAACGTCCTTACTGCTTGACGGCTGGTGTACGAATGTCTGTTTTGACACATAGTTTCAGATAAAAACAGCAAGCCGTTTACACAATAACGCGTTTTTTAAAAAAAATCGTGTCATGCGTCGTTAATATTTGCAGTGTAGGGCCTGGTTGTTCAAAACTATCTTAAGATACTTTAAGCTCATACCAGATACCAGATCTAACTTAAGCCAAGTGTTCAGTTTTGTACATGGCTCAAAAATAATTTTGTAACTTTGCGTTGAATATGAACTAAATCTAGGTTAGCGCGCTAGCGCAACGTAATCACCCAATGTGGTCGATGTGAGTTCAAGTCCAGCTCATGCTGGCTTCCTCTCCGGCCGTACGTGGAAAGGTCTACCAACAACCTGCGGATGGTCGTGGGTTTCCACCGAGCTACCTTGATGTGCTCTGTTACGAACTGACTTGTCATTTTGCTAAGACGTGAAATTTTGTAAAAGAAACACAAAACAACTTTATGTGATGTCTTTCATGTGTGAACAGCTTAAATGATTTTTTATGTTTATGTGTTAAACTACTGACTGTAAACTACAAGATAACGCCTAGAATTCATGCCATCCTATATTTCATGAACCTTCAATTTCCATAAAATAATATCATATTTCATAATAGTCAGGTCTGGAAGCAACCTGCGGATGGTCGTGGGTTTCCCCCGGGCTCTGCCCGGTGTCCTCCCACCATAATGCTAGCCGCCCTCGTATAATTGAAATATTTTTGAGTACGGCGTAAAACATCAATTAAACAAATAAATAAATCAAATGAACTAAATCTACTTCTGTTCCATTTGGTCTCTGTACAATTCTATAATTTGCTGCGTTTTATTAAAATCGAAATGCTCTATAGGTCATTATTTCTTTGTACGGTGTAGATATCAAAACATTTCGCAATATTTAAAATATGTGTTGTCAGAATTTATATCTGGCTATGTAGGTTATCCTAGCGATATTACGATATTGACTACTTCTGGGCTTGACCCTAGCCTGATGTCAAAATTTGTTCAGCATAGATACAGTGACACAGATAGGTGTGTGACTTATCCAGCGATGTACAACACACAAATATACGCAGACAGCTAACTGATACCGATAGCGGAAGTCATATGACTGTGACGTCATGTGACGTCGAGTCTCGA
This sequence comes from Liolophura sinensis, assembly GCF_032854445.1. NCBI lineage: Eukaryota > Metazoa > Mollusca > Polyplacophora > Chitonida > Chitonidae > Liolophura > Liolophura sinensis. The sequence continues at coordinate 7,531,888 of NC_088299.1, forward strand.
GATAGGGGAAAATAGCTATGCTGATATAACATCGTTCATAAAGTGGGGCGCATTCCATCGCTTTGGAGGTATTACTTTGATTCAAATAACAAAACTGGAGCCAAAAACAAAAATGGATATGCCAAGGATGTCTTATGTGGCCGCGGTTGTTCTTTTCCTGTCTTTCACATCTGTAGATTGCGAACCCGTTACATGTAAGTTAATAAGTGGGCGTTTCGTCTAGTTTCTGATCGAATGTTTATACCCTGTTCAGTTCGGACACTCCATAAGTCAGTTAAATACTGTTTATTTATTTATTTTATTTTACGACGTACGCAAAAATGTCTCACTGATATGACTGCAGTAACGAAAACGGCAGAGCTCGGTGTATAAGATATATAATTTAGCTGATTTATCGTTAGGTTAAAACATTTTCTCACGTTTTTATAACTTATACTAGCACTATAGAACGCTTTAACCTAATATAAATGCTTCCTTCCGACACAACAGTCAGCATGCTGGATTTACCATTATTAAGGTTACACATACGTAACAAATAGACAGAGAGACAGACCAAGAAACACAAAGGATGGCATGCAATATTAACAGTCTGAAGAACGTGAATTATCGCAGTACACTTTTAGTCGTATATGGTTGATATGTAAGTTGATAAGTGGGAAATTACAACAGTCAAGCGAAAACATTATTTAAAAACAAATCAGTTACACCTTCAAACTTACATACACATGGGTTTATGATTTAGCTATATAAACTATTTGAACAAAGATGAACTTTTTGAAAACAGTTATGGTATTTTTATAACACTGATAGCTTCTTTGACTTTACCTGAAAAATGTACATAACTAGATGAAGGCATTCTGAGAGTGCAAACTTCGGCTCCAGCAAAATGTACACTTTCCCTCGATCATTACAGAACCAGGAACCATGCAGTCAGATAGAAAGACAAATGAATGTAATCTTTTTAGTCGGAGGTAATAAAAACCACCCCATTCGGGGGGATCTCTCTCATGGAGTCTATGGCTCTTGTAAAATACAATACTCTGGAATCTTTGCGACGACACAAGGGCGATATAATTGCAGGTTGCAAAACATTCTTATGAACATTGTTCTTGCCTTTCTGCATGAGTAACCATATACTTGTCTGCTTTAAATGTACGTTGGTAACAAACTGAAGCAACATAGTTCATAATGGGACCAGTTGTGCACTGAAAGCTCTGAATTGTGAACATTTATATAGCTGAATGCGTTGTTCTTCACATAGCTAATTTGCTATCGCTTTCTCCCATTCCAGATTACATGGACACCAAATGTGACCAGTCCATCTCCATGTACTCCGGTTCCGCTCTGTTAGATCTGACCAGTTTTGACAACTATGACCCCAATATGAAATGCGTGGTGAGTCTGCAGTCCAACGAACAGTACATGAATCGCATTATGGTCAAGGTCATCTGGATGGACATTGAAGAAGAATACGTGTCTTGTACCTACGATCGACTGATGATCTACGACGGCATTAACAGTCATAGTTCTAGACTCACAGGTAACTTCAAAATTGAATTTTATTGATTTATTTGATTGGTGTTTTACGCCGTACTCAAGAATATTTCACTTATACGACGGCGGCCAGCATTATGGTGGGAGAAAACCGGACAGAGCCCGGGGGAGACCCACGACCATTCGCAGGTTCCCTTCAGACCAAACTATAATGAACTATGATGTTATTTTATGAAAATTGAACGTTCGTGAAATATAGAATGGAATGAATTTTTAGCTGTGGGAGGCCCCACTTCAGAATTGTAAGATTTGTTGTCATTAATACTAAAGCGAATGACGAAGATATTCTTCTCTCATTTAAATCATTCTTCTATTGTCATAAATTTACATTTTGTGACAGATAGGCAAGTCCAGGCTGTGCCTTTCCTGAGCTGAATTTTAGGTAGGGCACATTTATTCAAGCGTGATCAAGGTTGCAACATTTAACCTTGGAAACCCTATTCCCTATCAGTCAATTAGTGTCGATTGTGTATCCCTTTAAGGGGATAATAAGTCGATTGTATTATCTTAACTGATTTGGTGGAAGCAACCAGTTTTACTTGTGACTTGTAATGTTCGTTTAATCATCGGTAAACTGTCTTATCATTCATGGAAAATTCCCACCCATTTTTTGAGTCAAGTGTAACATGGGCGTTATTTGCCGAGTGGTTGAGACGTTTGTCTTTGAATAGACAGGACAAATCACAGCGCTGGTTTAATCCCAACCTCAGACAAGCTAACATCCATCATCTCCTGGCTTTTCTTTTCTAGCCGCCGTGGCGGCAATAAATTATCCATGATGCTCAAGAAGTGATTTACGCCGTCGTACATGAATTTCACTGGGAATCCTGAGCTTTTCTCCATAATGTCATTCATAATGTTTGACTCTAGGTATTACGCTTTGTTCCACATACCTATATAAGACTGACAGCCGTGAAAAATGTTTGACTACGGCGTTAAACACCAATGAGGTAGGTGAATTAGTGATGACGCTCAGCGCGTTTTGTTCACAGGACGCTACGGGCTATGTGGTAATGTGGCGCCGGCAACCATTTACAGAACGACGGGCGACTGGGTCACGTTCAACTTCACTAGTGACACTTCCCGTCAAGGGCGGGGATTCCAGCTGCTTGTCACGGGCTTTGATGATAGTGGTATGTACTTACGATAGTAGTATGTATTGATGACAGTAGTATGTATTGATGATAGTCTCATGTATTGATGATAGTCTCATGTATTAATGATAGTGGCATAGTGACATGTATTGATAATAGTGTTATGTATTGATGATAGTGGTATGTATTAATGATAGTGGTATGCATTGATGGTAGTGCTATGTTTTAATTATACTTGGGGCCTTAATGACAGTGGTATGGCTTGATGATAGTGGTATGTATTGATGGTAGTGATATTCATTGACGATAGTGGTATGTGTTGATAGTGGAAGGTATTGATGGTACAGGAATGTATAGTTTATAGTGGTATGTATTGATGGCAGTGGTATGTATTGATGGTAGTGGTATACATGATGGTAGTGACGCGTATCGATGGTAGTAGTATGTATTGATGGTAGAGGAATGTATTGATGAAATTGGTATGTATTCATGATGGCAGTATGTATTGATGAAATTGGTATGCATTGGTCATAGTGGCATGTATTGATGATAATGGTATGTATTGATGATAATGGTATGTATTAATGATAGTAGTATGTATTGATAATAGTGATATTCATTGATGATAGTGGTATGCATCGATTGTGGTGGTATTTCTTGATGATAATAGTATGTATTGATTATAATGGTATGTCTGGATTATAGTGGTATGCCTTGATGGTAGTGGTATGTATTGATGATAGCGGCATGCATTGATGATAGTGGTATGTATTGATAGTAGTGATATTCATTGACGATAGTGGTATGTGTTGATGATAGTGGACTGTATTGATGGTAATAGACTGTATTGATGATAGTGGAATGTACTGACGGTAGTGGTATGCATTGGTGATAGTGGTATGTATTGATGATAGTGGTATGCATTGATGATTGTGGTATGTGTTGATAGTAGTGATATCCATTGATAATAGTTGTATACATTGATGCTAGTGTTGTGTATTGATGGTAGTGGTATGTATTGACGATAACGGTATACATTGATGATAGTGGTGTGTATTGACGATAATGGTCTGCATTGATGCTAGTGGTGTGTATTGATGGTAGTGGTATGTATTGACGATAGCGGTATACATTGATGATAGTGGTGTGTATTGACGATAATGGTCTGCATTGATGCTAGTGGTGTGTATTGGTGGTGGGGTATATACTGGTGATAGCGGTATGTATTGATGGTGATGGTGTGTATTGATGGTAGTGGTATATATTGATGATAGTGGTATGCATTGATGATATTGGTATGCATTGATGGTAGTGGTGTGTATTGATGGCGGTGGTGTGTATTGATGGTGGTGATGTGTATTGGTGATAGTGGTATGCATTGATGATAGTGGTGTGTATTTATGGTGGTGGTGTGTATTGATGGTGGTGGTATATATAGATGATAGTGGTATATATTGATAATAGTGGTATGCATTGATGATATTGGTATGCATTGATGATAGTGGTGCGTATTGATGGTGGTGGTGTGCATTGATGATAGTGGTATGTGTGAGACAAAAAGCCTCAGTACAACGAGGAATCTCTAAAATCTTCCGACCGCTTGAAGCAGTTCAAAGCTATATGCTATTTTGTTCATTGCTGTAAGCACGTCACGTTTTTCGGTGTCAAAGGCGCATGGTACACAAGTATGACACGGTTACAACACAAAACGATGTGTTTTTACTCGATGTTTAACCTCTTTGAGTACCTTTTCAGAGCTCCCATTTCTTTCTTTCTGGGAGTCAAACCAATTTTCTCGTCGGACTTTCAAACTGGGGAAAACAATCATACAAACATAATTATGAACGAGAAAGATTGAAGATTTGAGGCCAGAGTCTGCGACACATGCTCATTTCTACAATGCACCAACTGATCAAGAACAAAAGCATAGTCATCCTGGTTTGCTGGGGCGCCCTATTTGGGTGTGATAATTGGACTTACATTTTTAGCACTTTCCTGCGTTGCCATGGGCTTGACCTGGAACGTCCATCATTTTTACGATTGGTATTACAAACATTTGTTTGAGGCATTGAAATTGTTCATTTTGTGTCCTCAGTTAACGTTTTAGCCTTTTTTTCGGTCAGGTGACACTCGGTCCCTCATCAAAGTTAACGCTCAAAACACCCGCACTTCCATCATCTTGTCCACATTGAGCTGAAAGGACGTATTTGACTCAGTATTCATGATTACGACACGATTGTTTCTACTTTTCTTCTGGGCTGACCTTTTTTGGGTGCTGATATCATTTGTTCTGCCTCTGACAGGATAAAAACTGTGTGACCAACTGTGCTCGAGATTCCAAGACAATGTGTAACTCTTTTTCATCTGGGCTGACTTTAATTTGTGACCTGATATCATTTGTTCTGCCGCTGGGAGAATAAAAGTATATAATCCACCCTGCTCGAGATTCCAAGACAATGTGTAACTCTTTTTCATCTGGGCTGACTTTAATTTGTGGCCTGGTATCATTTGTTCTGCCTCTAGGAGAATAAAAAGTGTATGACATACTCTGCTCAAGATTCCAAGACAATGTTTAACTTCAGATTAACGTCAGCTGCGTTTGAGGGCATACAGCTTACAACACCCTGTGAGAATCTAGGGCCGGCTTTATTACATTACGAATCAAGAATGAATACGCCTGTAATTACAGAGGATATAATCTCTAACAATGATTTTTCAGCTGTGGTTTTAACTAAAGGGATGCGGTCACTGTGAGTTCAAGTCCAGCTTAGGCTGGCTTTCTCTCTGACCGTACGTGGGAAGGTCTGCCAGCAACCTGCAGATGGTCGTGGGTTTGCCCCGGGCTCTGCCCGGTTTCCTCCCACTACAATGCTGGCCGATTATGAATACGGCCTAAAACACCGATCAAATAAATAAATAAATAAATAAATAAATACAGAGTTATAATGATAGGCATTTTGTTCTGATAATGAGGTCTGATTGTTCAGATCTTCACTCAATCACGCACGCACGCACGCACGCATGCACGCACGCACGCACGCACGCACGGTCTCACTTACTCACTCACTCACTTACTCACTCACTCAAGCAATCAAGCATGCAATAAATCACTCAATCAAGCAATCAATCCACCAGTCAAACAGCCAATCAATCGGTCAATTAATCAATCAATCAAATGAACCATGTAGATATTATCTGCTAAGGAATTGGCTTGACCTTCTCCAAGTACCAATGAATGAATGAATGAATGATTCAATAAGTCTAGCCGTGAAAGCAGCATCTGTTTAGGGATTTGCTAGGCCGATTCCATTTATACCAACCAATCAGTAATTCAATCACTCAATCAATCAATCAATCAGTCAATAAATCTAACCATGAAAATATTTTCTGTTTAGGAATTTGCTTGACCAGCTCCGAGTACGAATGCAGCAATGGTTTCTGTGTTGACGAGGACCTAGAATGCGACGGCTACAACAACTGCGGCGACAATTCGGACGAGTTGCTGTGCTCCCTGTCTGTGGGAGGGATTGTGGGTATCAGTGTAGGCTGCGTGGCAGGAGCCTTCATCCTGGCCGCCATTGTTGTTCTAATAGCTTCCAGAAATAAGACCTCTTACCGACATGTACAGGTAAGATATAGCAGTCGGAGCAGCGTTACAATTGATTTCCCATGCTAATCTATCTGTTGTACATTCGACATTCACACAGCCAGCATAGGTAATTTTATGAAGCTCAAACATTAAATTGTAAAAAAGAAAAGTCGGACTGTTCAGTGAAACCACCATTTTTCATCTCAGTACCGGTAGTCATTTTCGCGTGTATCTGCTGTAAGCTGAGGACATAATTGTGAACGCAGTCATCACGAGAAAGAAATCATATACCCTGTACTTACAAGGCCATACATGAGTGTACACACTAAAAATAAATGTTTCGTTTATAAACACATTTCTGTTACAGTTACTGACGCTTCATGATCTTTGTTCATAAAGACTAAGTTTATCAATTGAAGAATTGTGCTTATTATGGTAAACATGTGACATACTTAATCAGAAAACATGTGACATTCGTATTCAGTAAACATGTGACGTTTACTATAACACTTTTACATGTTTATCGAATTTTTCCACTTCATAACACAAAGTGATGTTTACTTGGCTATTTGTGCTTATTGAAAATATCCACACTACCATGTGAACATTTTAAATTCTTATTATTTTAAACATGTTTACTGTAATAAGCAAATCTCTTTGATAACTAAACTTCGTCTTCATGAATAAATGCCAGGACGCGTTGGAAACTGTATCATGAATGTGTTTATGAAAGAAACACTTGCCTTTAGTGTGTACAGGGCAGTCATTTCTTTTGGTATATCATCACATTTTCATTTTTATTATTTTTTTCGTATTTACATTGACACGTCATCGGAATGTTCCACTCGACGGACAATATAGGAGTGATAAGCTACCTTGATGCGTTTTATTATGAATGGACTTGTCATTTCGTTAAGACGTGAAATTTTGTAAAACAAACACAAAACAACTTTATGTGATGTCTTTCATGTGTTAACAGCTTAAATGATTCTTTATGTTTATGTGCTAAACTACTGACTGTAAACTACAAGATAACGGCTATAATTCATGCCATCCTATATTTCATGAACCTTCAACTTTCCTAAAATAATATCATATTTCATAATAGTCAGGCCTGGAAGCAACCTGCGGATGGTCGTGGGTTTCCCCTGAAATCTGCCCGGTTCCCTCCCACTATAATGCTGGTCGCCGTCGTATAATTGAGATATTCTTGAGTACCGCGTAAAACACCAATCAAATTAAATCATAATAGTCAGCAATAGATGGCAGCTGTTTGTGTTTTTCAGCCTGCAGTGACCGAGAGAAGTTACATACCCGGGAATGGACAGCCTTACACAGTTTATGGCAGTCCAATATCACAGAGTACTTTACCGCCTGCGTACGGCACGCTGTACTCACCTCCATATCCTGTTCAGGGTCAAGCTGCTGGGTCAAAGGTCGACACACAAGCAAAGTAATACTGGAGACTATATCACGTGCTTATGTCAACAAACAACAAACTGAGCAGCTGCCAAGATGTGTGACCATGACGTATAGAGCTTACGCCTTTTTTTCTATGAGTTTAATACGGACAACTCTGTATATGTATTAGTTCAAAATGGACGTCATTCTTGAAAGTTTTAAGATGTATATTTGTGTAAAAATTATGGATGCATATTTACTATAGTGCACAAAAGAAGTATGTAAATGTATTCAATTACTAAATCAATGTGATATTTTCCCCGCTATAGCAATTTGACGCCTTGAGGAAAAGAAGATCCTTTTTGATATTGATGCTTGTAAGTTGTGTATCATATGACATATCATTCAGAAGGCCTCCGTGACCTAGTGTTTGTCGTGATAGCGCAACACTATGGTCCAAGAGCATCCTGCAAAATGCCATTACTGTGAGCTGATAGTCAGCTTATATTGGCTTCTTCTCCGGTCGTACGTGTGAAAGTCTGCCAGCGGATAATCGCGGATTTCCATCGGGGAAACATATGCAAATAATACCCAGTTGTGTTTTGTCTTCCTAATTTGTCTAAAGTGTTGTTTCATTTTGTAAATAAAAGCTAAAATTTTTTTTATATTTTAAAATAATATTTTAGTTATCATGGTTATAAATGGGAAAACAAGCTGTATCTTCCGTCTTCAAAGTTCATATTACTTGCAGGAACGCAATACAACTATGAATACGTCTCTTCATGCATGACATTCATATCTATAATAAGTTACAAAGTTTCGTGTTTTTTCCTCCTAGGGTTGTTGTCGGTTTTGTCTTGTTACCGTATGAGCCATTTTTTTAAAGATTTGGCTTCACAGGCTCTCTAGTCTGTGATATTTTACTGGTGTCGTAATTTAAGCACTTAAATTGTGACCATTGTTTTACCGAACGGCTTTCATTTCTCGATTTCATTCAATTTCTTGTACTAAATAATGAAGTACACATGTGTGTAGACTCGGCTTCTGTACTAAATAATGAAGTGTACATGTGTCTAGACTCAGCTTCTGTACTAACTAATGAAGTGTACATGTGTGTAGACTCGGCTTCTGTATTAAATAATGAAGTGTACATGTGTGTAAACCCGGCTTCTAAAGATAGCTCCAATAGCTATTACATCAATACATGTAATGGATGTGAGCACCCAATTTAGTGTTGAAGTCTGTAAAACCAATGTTATAAATGATGTATTTTGTGAGGTTTGAAACATTAATCATTGATATCTACAATATCTACAAACCAGATATTATAACTTCCAACATCTCTGTGATATCAGGAATTTATTTATAATAAAGTGTTAGCATCTTGGGACTATTTTTAAGAACTTGATATTGATTGGCACTCACCATAAGGCCAAAAACTGAGTATTGAGCTGCCTTTTTTTTTTTGAGTGAGTGGGGTATATCACGCTGAATGTCTTCTGCATGGCATTTCATTGAGGCAGCACAAGGTATTTGCCTTTAGAGGGCCTGTGACAAGAAGATATAGTCTTGTCATGAGCGAATTACTACGAACCAAGAATATTGTGTCTTCAGAATTTATTTATTTATTTATTTAATTCATTAGTGTTTTACGTCGCACTCAAGAATATTTCACTTATACGACGGCGGCCAGCATTATGGTGGGAGGGAGCAGGGCAGAGCCCGTGGAAACCCACGACCATCTGCAGGTTGCTGATAGACCTTCCCACGTACGGCCGGAGAGGATGTCTTCAGAATGAGGACAGAATATAATACTATAGCTACAAACTGTTCTAATATATAGGCCATTCCTACGGAATACTTTTTGCTAGTTATTAGCGGGATATTATTATTTATTTATTTATTTGATTGCTTTTTTACGATACTCAAGAATATTTCATTTATACGACGGCGGCCAGCATTATGGTGGGTGGAAACCGGGCAGAGCCAGGAGGAAACCCACGACCATCCACCGGTTGCTGGAAGACGGGATACTGTTACGTCCACACCATAATATTATGTTTCACTAACGCAATCTATTCTAGCGTGACTCAAAAAAAATTAATACGATGTTCAAGTTAATAGACTAGTGTCTAGGTTGTAAGGAGGACAGTTCCAGGGACTTTATGAGCCCGCTGTCGCCCCGGAGACAGTATTCAATCAATTTTGTCACGTATAGTGGAATCTGCTGTTAAATGTGGTCGGTTTCTCCTGGTTTCCTCTCCCAGTTATCCTCGTCTCTGCAGCCCAAGGACAGTGATCCGGGAATAATACTAATAATACCAATACTACTAATTCTACTACTAGTACGAGTATTTGTACTACTAATATAATAAAATAATATACTAAAAAATAAATAAATATGCAAATAAATATATAAACGCATGTATGTAACTTCTTAGATAAATATAAATAAATAAATATATAATAAATATAGATTCTTATAAATAAATAAATAAATACATAAATACTGCCGAGGCAGGAGAGATGAACAAATACATACTAGTGCGCGTCTGACATAGATGACAGATTAATACTGAATAAGTGCATCAGGTACGTTGATGGCGTTCTACTTAAGGCAGCAGGATTACCATGTCACCGCAATTCAGAGTTCCTGCCGTCATCTAAAGCACAAACTATGGGCACATCTTACTTAAGTGGGGCTGTTTTCATGCTGGCAACGTACCACGCCTTTTCTCAACCAACTGGAGGTAATTTGGTAATGTGGGCGTATTTATGTATTTGTTTGATTGTTATTCACCGCGCCATGCTGTGAAATATTTCACTTATACTATTGTGTTTAGTGTTATGGTTAGAGGAAATCGGAGTGCAAGAGGAAAACTAGCGAGCTTTGGTAAGTTTCTGGCGAATTTTTGTCAAATGTGAAGTACAGATATGCACACAGTAAGGGAAGACAACGACCATACAAACGTCGTCGAATGCACATTTTCACTAAAGCCATCTCATGTACAATTAAACCGGGAAAGTGGGTGTATGAATCGAAGGTCATTTCTGTCCACATTGCAGGTAAAGCCGTGGTATCTGTATTACATTCGATCCACTTGAACTTTATCTACATATTTCACCAGAATGAATAGCTTAATGCTAGGTATCTTGCTTCTAATGTCAACACACCTCAACAGTGACTGAACTTGTCAAATTTTGACCTACGGACGGACTTTTATTTACAAACGTTTGATTTGATTTTTTTTATTTATTTGATTGGTGTTTTACGCCATACTCAAGAATATTTCACTTATACGACGTCGGCCAGCATTGTGGTGGAGGGAAACCATTAGATTACCAGGTATGTAGTCTGTTCTTTTCTGTGATTTATTGAAATGCAGGATTTCCTTTCGTTTATTTTGGTTTTACCTTGTTAGTTTCTCTTCCTTCCGTGTTCTTATTCAAATCAGCGTTTTTATATAAGCAGCGTCTTTTGACATGTCCACAGCAAAAACTTACTGATTTTATGGTTGTTTAATGCCATGCACAAGAAGTTTGTCACTTGTATGACGTCTGCCCGTTTTGGCAACGGGAGACGGGAGTACCCAGCGTAATCCATTACTAACCTTCGCCAGGTTCCTGGCAAACCTCCTTACAAAAGCTGAATTAGCGAGACCTGGGTTCGAACTTCCGACCTAAGTGGTCACGGTATTCGCAGCTACCCAGCGCTTAAACCATATAAGCGAAAAAGACGCCTGACCAATTTGAGTGTTGTTGGTATGCGGGCAGGGAAATATCTGATACCTTAACCAGTCATTCCTCCTGAAGGAGGTTTACCAAATTTTTGTAACTACCCTCCCCTGGGATTATTGTTTGCAGACTACATGGATCGTCGGTGCGGCTCGACAATCCAGCTATACCAGGGTTCCCTCTTACTGAGCCTCACCGACTCTCCGAAATACGCTCCGTACATGACTTGTGAGGTTGAGGTGGAGTCCAATGAGGGCAGAGTCATGGTGAAGGTCATATGGATGGACATAGAGGACGGTCTACTGTGCGAATACGATCGCCTTGTTATTTATGACGGATCAAGCAAAATCAAACTTACAGGTATGACACAGAGCAAAGGGAGGTTAGCAAATCTAGGACAATCCTGTTCCAAGCTAAGCAGACGTACATGAGGTTTATAGCTATTCTAGGGGAATCCGGCCCCAAACCAAGCACACGGAGTCTAACGGAGTGAATAACATAATCGGTACATGAAGTTAGCCTGCCTAGGAGAATCCGGCACCAATCCAAGCACCTGAATCTAACGAGTATATAGCAGAAATGGTACTTGAGGTTGACTTGCCTAGGACAATTCCAGAAAGAGCTCTCGAGGACAATGGGGCCCCAAGACAAGTAATAAAATCAGCGTTGAACCACCGGTTTGAATCGCGAACTTGGATGATGAGAAATGGTACACGAAGTACCTGATGACATACTGTAGTTTGTTTTATCTTTATATGAAATATTTATAGATACGGCGAAAAACACTAACTAATTAGGTAAATATAGACTGCAGATAAGCTGTTATCACTGGGAATATAATTGTACAAACTCTTCGTTTTGTGTCTCTTTCAGGACCATATATCCTTTGTGGAAATGTTGCACCAGATACTGTGTATACTTCTAACGGCACACGCATAACAATAAAGTTTACTAGTGACAGCTTTGGTCAGAACCCGGGCTTCCAATTACTCCTCACAGGGTTCAATGATAGCCGTGAGTATGCATTTTATTGGCATTCTATTATCACATGTAGTTCACCTAATATGCATATATGTCTATTTTCAAGTTTGCTGCCATTTCCAATCTTTGCTCAAAGTTTCCCCTAAAACAAGGTCGAATTCCAATTTAAACGAAGCTTAAGCAGTAATATACATTTGGAACATTTACTTCTTTTCTGTTTTGCAATTGTATACCATCAGTATCCCAGTGTCGTAAAACCGCGATCAAACAATGGGATTTGTGATACTGACCCGTGTAATGAAAATAGGACAAATTTATTTCAAAAACTGCATTTCAGATAGAATCAGTTATATTTCCGTTTTTGCTATTTCAAGATATTGTTCACCGCCAAGCAAAATGCCACCCTTATGATGAATGCTATTGAGTAACATTCATTCTTATTTTAAAGGTTACTGTATATCTTCTGGATTCCGGTGTAGTAATAGATACTGCATTGATGGTCACCTGAAATGTGACGGTTACGACAACTGCGGAGACAACTCGGACGAAAGTTTCTGCTTTTTGTCCCTGCGCGGAATCGTGGGCATCAGCGTAGCTGGAGCCTATGTTCTGTTTGCTGTCGTCATTCTACTGGCTTATGGTAGAAAGAGAAAAGCAGGCCGGTATAGTTCAGTCTGAGGGGATGTTAGAGCCCTATTCTATTTTCCCCACCTTAAATACCTCTGAATTTTGTATGCTTTATTAATAATGGTGTGTTTTTTAAATGACTGGATGAGTAAACATGTTTATGACGGTGTTTTAGTTTCAATAGAAATATTCTTGATACCCGTCACCAATATACACCCGCTTAGTACGGACTGAAAGGAAACAATAATTTATTTATCTGTGCCGTGCTGATGCAGTTTGAAAACAATGGACAAAAAGTAGATGAATGAGTTGCCCATATTTTCTCCAGTATTATTGAAACCCACCTGTGTAATGAAAAATCATGAAGATTCATTTGTTCTAATATATTACGACTGTTATTCATTACAGACCATTTCGATGGAAACAGCTAATTTTCTTGAGTCTGGAAAATATTGCACAGCATATCCTGTAGAACAGTTTACCACGCTTCATATCCGGTTCTGGGTTAAACAGCAGTGTCAAAGGTCAGCACAGTGTAAGCCGTATGAAACATACAGTTTGTCATTTGCAGTGAAGACTACTGACCTGCAGAATGGTTTAACCTGACTTCGGCTTTCGTGGACTAAAGTATGTTCTCAGTGACGTCACCACACAGAGCCAGAGACATTACCAATCACAAACATAAATAAATAAACAAATAAATAAATAAATAAATAAAAATAAAATAAAATAAAATAAAATAAAATAAATCAATAAATAAATCAATAATTAATTAATTAATTATATGAACACTGGGCCATAAATGTTTAGACAGTATACTGAGTTTTCACCCCTTGCATTAGTCGTCCCTGTAATTTGACTGCTACTAAGATAACAAGACTTTGGGCTTGAAATTCAGCATATAGGAAAACTCGGTACCGGTAACAGAATATTTTTTGTTAAACTTTAAGAATGTTGACAACTTTATTAAACCAAAAACCATGATTCAGTCAAGGCATTAATCAAATTCAGCCGTTATCTCATAACGACAACTTAATGTCATCTGTATGTGACGAGCGTTAGATTTGTGTTATGTGTATGAATAAGGAAATCTGCATTATTTGGCTAACAACCAAGGTATCTTGTGTGTCATACATAACAGAAAAGTACTTGGCTTAGTTTTGTGGTTCACGAATGCACTCAACATAGGGATTACAGCATTACGAAGACAACACAACATTATAAATCGCACAGTATTTGAAATACTAGTCTACATTATACATGTATAATGACTGCATCAGATATAAGTTAAAAAACGTATAGTTGTAATGTGTAGGAAAATATACACGTTTTGATTTTTTTTTTGATTTCAGAAATGGGCTTACATATACTGAATAAATCGCAGAATTGATTGTGAAAGCTTTGTCTAGAGTTGATTGTATTATCTGTTGTGTACGTTTTGCTCAACTGGCACTGTGTGGTACCCCCATGTAACCGCACCCACTTTCTGGAGTTTCTTATTATGGACGGCATAACCGTGTAATTGTTCAAGTTGGTCATTGTTTTTACTTATGTCATAAGTTCGGTCTTAGTGCTTGACGATCAAAATAAAATAGAAAAAGAAAGGTCTCCATTAGTGGAAGAAAATCATTAACTATTATTAAAACGTTAGGAGATCTGAAATATCCATGCAGGAAATTTACAAACTATGCATGGTGTCTTGCCTCTGTCTAATGGAAACTACATGTAGAAGCAGCTTTTCTTCAAAACGTGTTTGAATAGCGTTGGTCTATATGGATAGCCGTAAGGTTCACGTGGAGCTGTGCGTGATAAGATACAAGTCTCCACAAGCCAGACGCTGTGTTCATAAGTCCCTCAGCAGAACTTTTGTTTTGGTTTTCTCTTATTGTTCGTATGATATTGGTGATACTAAGAGGTCGACGGTGTCTTACGTTTGAAGACTTCTTGTTTTTCGAAGTGGAAAAGTTTGTCAGTAGCTTTCGGAAAGTCGGTGATATATCCTTGACTCCGGACGAGTCCATCCAGAAAAATAACGTGGAATATTCTTGAGTTTAAACAACAACCATCAAAGAAATAAACTAAAAGTTTCGAGAGCGCAAATCTCGATCATAGCCACAAGACCGCGTGATGAGTTCTAACAAGAGGCCAATATTCTGGTAGGCACTGTTACAAGACAATGGAAATATATGCATTTGTGTCCTACGTTTAAGCCATTTTTGAATCAGGATCCAGATGCGAATCACCACCATAATGTAGTACTGATGATATTTATATATGATCAAAATTTCCTAACAATCCGTGAATGACTTTTTCTGCCACGCAGAAGTTGCAGACAGACAGACAGACAGACGAATAAACACTGGTCAAAATACTGTTTACGACTGGGCGAACTGTCTGGCTGTCTTCACAGATCAAGACAAAGTGTACAGATGTCATCTTCACTATGTTGAGGACAGAGTCTGGTTCACCTTGTATATATACCAGATCGGATTTCATCTCAAAGATCATGTGAGCCACTGCTTATGGAGGTGACTTCATGGCTGGATTCATCTTTGATCTACCATCGGCCTATATCACATCACTACGAAGAGAGCGTCAGCCGATATTTTCGTATGTGTGTTTCTCTTTATAGTTCGCGTGTGTAGTATTATGATGTAGCCCTATACAGTCATATACCTTGTATGTGATTGTACATGATTCGCTCTCCACATTTATAGGACCCTGTGGTGTGCGCATCACCACCATGCTGTTGTTGTTGTTGTCGTCGTCCACGTTGATGATGGCCGCTTCTGAAACTTTAGGTAATTGCTATTAACTCTTGATGTGATGATGAAGCCTAACCTTCTCAACCATTAGGGATCATTTGCCTCTTTAAAAAATCATTATCAATGTTTTACGCTGCAGAGCTTGTGGGCTGTGTCAGTGCCACGCAATGATCCTCTCACCAATGCTTTCGCTGTGTTCCAGTCCAACTCTTGCTGGTTTCCTCTCCGGTCGTACGCGGGCATGTGTTCCAGGAACCTGCGGATAGTGTGTTTCCTCAGGACTCTGCCCGGTTTCCTCCCACCATAACGCAGGCCACCGTCGTATGCGTGAAATATTCTTGAGTACGGCGCAAAACACCAATCAAATACCCGAAAACCTATAAAGATACAGTAAGATACAGTCTTACAGCCAAGAAGAAAACGGTACATCGTGTGAAGTGACTTGTTCTAGACCTCTTTTGTAAGGCCTCTTTTCCATTTTTGCGAAGAATTAATCCATAAAACGCCCAAAGATACTTCCAGTAACCCACCTATCCAATAGCCAACCACCGGACTTAGTTTGCCAATAGTATCTACAATGCAGAATCGTACAATCTGCATTCACCAACTGAACAGCCAAATAACGCTGAAAAACACTACTTATTCAGCCAACTCCACAGCCTACGACCCATAATGCTCACAGCGTATGCACCGCCGTCTATATCCGCTTTACATGACTGCCGCCACTGGCAAATTTTTGTGCAGAGATCTTAAACAACGCCAAGGTCATGTAGGTCACTATCGGATAAAACAAAAACTCTGTCTCAAAACTTTTCTGCTAAAATTTTCTGAAAATGTGCTAAATTATCCCTAACATGATACTAACGGACACCTGAAGTATTTTTATTGATGAATGCTAAATGTCAAACTGGTCTAGTGATGGCAGTAGTGTAATGTGAGCGTGTATATATATACCGATATGCAAAACGACTCAAAAAGCAAATGTGTTCTGTTTTCTACAATGTGTACCTCATTGTAATAAACACATTTAAAGTATAGCACTAGAGAGTTGGGTAAACAAGATAAACATTGGTGTACGTGTACAAATTTATGATGATTAATGTCTATTTGTGGTACACATCTTGTGTATCGTTCGTACACAATCGATTTTAGAGATTAGCTTTATCAACTATTTCAAATTTCAATATTTTGTTTTGTCCAGTGTACATGGATTCCCAGTGTAACAGTATAGTATGGCTTGAAGGGGACGCATTACTGAAGCTCACGGCTTCGCCGTCCTACCGGGCAGGCTTGTACTGTAAGCTTACCGTGAGGACGAGCTCCGCACACTTCACGCAGCTCAGCATGGACGTACAGGATCTAGACGTGTACGAGTCTTCCGGATGTGTGAAGGACAGCTTGGGGGTGTACCAGGGCAAAACGCTGACACTTCCTCTCACAGGTGAACTGTGTTATGTTTATTCATTGTTTACATATTTATTTGAGCGTGGTTTAACTTTTTTTGTTAAATTTACGATGGCGGTCAGAATTATGAATATGGAGGACACCGGAATCCCCGGAGGTAAACTGTGGAACTTTTCCAAGAATGACTTATAATTTAAATTTACAAATAATTTTTACAAGACATTGTTTAGTATACAAAAACTCCTACACATAGATCACATAACAGGGATCAAACAATCGCCTTGTTGTGAAAAAAGGCCATTTGTTGTCATTTCTACTTTTATTTTTGACCAATTGCTGGACGATTCATGTTTATAAAACAAAATGTACACGTACTCATGCAAAATGACAAAAGCGTCCTTTCAAAACAAGGCTGTTGTTTCGTTGTTCTATTCCCCGAAATAAATAAGAAATAAAAAAGTGATAACGCCGTTTTCTGCCTGTTCGCAGACTGGCAAATTTGAGAGTTATACGTTTCTAGTTTCTACTTCTGACTTCGTTTATTTGTACTAAAATGCTGTGGGAAAAGCTGTTTAGATGTAATTTCATAAAGCAACCTTAATGATACATTAGTATTTCCATCTTCCTTCTCATATACAAGAGCGAAAGTCACATTTGGAGGGACTCATTCAGCCCACATATATAATCGGCAGTAACGCTGATATAAAAAGGCTTGATAACAGAAAGGAATGATGTACCATTTCTTAAGATGTTTTTAGTATAAACACGATGAGCACCTGATGACACTGATGTCGTATCGTCCACCATCTCCTGTTACCATGTTTGTACCGATCATATATTTCAGATGGGAATGGTTTATGTGGTACTACAGCAAAAAATAGCTTCACTCCTCTGCTTCAGCCTCTTACCCTCATATTTAAGAGCAGTCCAGACAGCCCGGGAGGGAGGGGATTCACAGCCTTAATTACATCATACGACACAGGTAAGTATGGAAGTCGTGGAAGATCATCGTGATAAACATGCGGTGCGATTTGACTATATTCATGAAGATCTTGGCGGAAGATTGGGAGAGAACAACTGCACAAAAGAATTAAATAAATGTATAAATAAATCAAATAAAATAAGAAGAAAATAATTAAATAAAGAAATAAAAACGCTCTTGGAAATATTCAGAATCCTTGAATATCGACTTCATGAGTATGCTAATATTTCCAACATAGGCAAACTTATAGGCCCTAACTATTTCAAACAGTTAAACTTTAAATTTTTTAAACATTTAAATCGATCCCATTGAATTTAAAGGTAGATTGATCTCTTTTGATTGAAGCTGATTCCAACTTTCTTCTCTAATTTTCTCAGGCTTATGGCTACCGGAGTTGGTGGAGTAAAGAATTGATCTTTGTTAGATATATGACACACTTTTGAACTTTAAGTTAGCTTAACCCTTGAATGGACTTTATAAGGAATACTAACTGTTATAATTGTGTACATTTATTGCCTTACCGCTGCAGGCAACTGCCTGGCGTATGAGTGTAGAACCGGTCGATGTATTGAGGTGAGATTACTCTGTAATGGACAAAACAACTGTGGGGATTTGTCCGATGAAGTGGGTTGCCAGGTCTCTGGCCCGGGGGTCATCGGTATCACCCTGGGGGCAATCGGTCTGGTTATAGCTACAATTGTCATCATGACGTTAATACGAAAGAGGCATCGCACACATCCAGAATCGGTAAATATAAACACTTTTTGTTAATTGCAAGTTTTCTACCATATCTAGTCCATGTCATTTTTACACTGGTGTTGCAAGAGTATGTTGGCTTTATGGTGCATTTGATTGCCATGCTGCGAATGGAACTGATTTGGAAGGTTTCGTTTTCCAACGCAGAGAATATATTTTCATCGCTGATGAATTATTTCTAAGCCGTTGTAAATATTTTTCCTATGAAAAGATATTTTCCGACAAAAGTGACATTCTGTTTTTCATGAGCTGTTTCCTGATAAGCTGCGTTGCCAAGGAAACCAGAAAACATATCTTGAAATCACATGTCACACATCTCATGATGGAGCTTTCAAACTGGCGGCGTTCACCTGTTTCATGTTTGTGCATTCTTGCTGGGTGTCGAAATCTACGAAAATTTAAAACTTCTGGAAAAGCAGCGCAATGTATATCTATAACCTTTGTGTAACAAAAATTACAAAACTGTCGATAAACTAACTGGGTATCTTTACTGAAAAAGAAATGTATAAACTTCAAAATAACAGTGGTTGGCGTGGGAAGAATTTAAAAATGTAATCAATCAACATTATTTTCTTTCAAATCACTGACATTTGCCAAAATATGAAAGAATATATTAGAGAAACATTTTACCTACCAAGCAAACAATGTTGTTCGGCGATAATATAGAACTCGTTATTTGTTTATTTCATGCAGATGATTCCTGCAACTGATGATATCCCCATGACAACGATGACGAATGCAACTCAAGCACCAGAAGAGGAAGTCTACAGCTATGACCAGAATTAAACACAGGTCATGCGACCTGACATTTTGTTATCATGCTGTATGCAATACAAGTAACCATGAAATACAGCTATCGCCACAGGTGCAAATACAGCTATAATGAAATATGCAATGCAGTTGATACGATGCATGGATCGCAGGTAATATTGGACATGCAATACAGCTGTGATGAAGTACTCAGTACAGGTAATATGAGACAAAGAGTACCGCTAACACCGCACGTACAATACAACTATGATAAAATGCCCACTGCGGCTAACACAGAACACGAAATAACCTAATGCTAGACATACGGCTTACGGCTTTGATGAAATATGAAATACAGCAATGACGAAGTATGCAATACAGCTTAAATACACCTAGCATTAGATACGCTATATGGCAACCAACATGGCCAAATGAATAACGTCAGGTACGACAGTAATATATGTTTATCCTGAAATAGCCTTCGTCATACTTAGTGAACGGATTTTCATTCATCAAATATGCAACAGAAGCATTATGAAACATGCAATACATTTATATTTATTTATTTATTTCTTTTATTGGCGTTTTATACCGTACTTAAGAATATTTCACATATACAACGGCGGCCAGCATTATGGGGGGAGAAAACCGGGCAGAGCCCGGGAGAAACCCACGACCATCGTGGCTGCTCACAGACCTTCCCACGTACGGCCGAAGAGGAAGCCAGCATGAGCTGAACTAGAGTCAGATAGTGTTAAGTAACCCTTACCTACGTGTAAGTGCACTTCATATCTATACAAGATACGTTGTCACAGTAGATTATAGCTAAAGGTTTTCTGGTCTACGTGTATATCATCAAACCGGGGCAAGTTCTCAGATCACATCGAACGTGACACCACAGCTGTGCCCAAAAGACGTTTCTTGAATGGTTACAAAGGGCCTTGTGGGGGTGTTATTCATTTACACATATTTTTCGCCTGGTGTTTTACGCTGAATCCGCTAGTTATCTGATAATCCTCCTTAGTTAATCCTCCTGTGTGAAAGCCCCAGCCATATCGACGACAGCTGGATTTGAAACTGTGCCCTGTTGGTTTTAAGGTAGTTGGTTTATATCAATCCATACATCATGACCCCCAACTTTTCTTTTGAGTATTTTAAACGTTTAAACCAATACTGTTTTGGAAGAAATGTTTGTCATCTATGAAGATTTTGGTCATCATTCTAGACATAAAAAGCGAACATGGACGTAATGTTTGAAGCAAGCACTTTTTATTTGTTATATTGACACCATGTGTTAGCCAAGCACTAATTTTTGTTGCATATTTGCAATATTTAAACACTGTTTGCTTTTATTACATGTATATCGTTTGCTAATCAACCAATCCCTGTTTGCTACATGTAAGTCGTGTGTTTATCAAACACCCGTTGCTAGTTGCAGGTATATTGAGTGTTTATCAGTCGCTCCGTTTGTGACATGTATGTTGTGTGTTTATTTATTGGATGTATTTCGTGTGTTTGTTTGTTACACGTATGTCATATGTTTGTTTGTTACATGTATGTCGTGTGTTAATCAAGAACTCTTAGTTTGTTATATCGACATGTATGTCGTGTGTTAATCAAACACTCTCTGTTACGTGTATGTCGTGTTTTGCTCAAAGACTGTTTGTTACATGTATGTCGTGTGTTAATCAAGCACTCTTTGTTACATGTATGTCGAGTGTTAATCAAGCAGCCTTTGTTTCTTACGTGAATGTCGTTTGTAAATCAAGCTCTTTATTTGTTACATGTATGTCGTTTGTTAGTCAAGCACTTTGTTTGTTATATGTATGTAGTTTGTTAATCAAGCAATCTGTTTGTTACATGTATGTCGTGTGTTAATCAAGCACTCTCTGTTTGTTACATGTATTTCGTATGTTAATCAAGCTCTCTCTGTTTGTTACATGTATGTCGAGTGTTGATTAAGCACCCTTAGTTTGTTATATGAATATCGTTTGTTAATCAAGAACTTTGTTTGTTACATGTATGTCGTGTGTTAATCAAGCACTCTCTGTTTGTTACATGTATTTCGTATGTTAATCAAGCTCTTTCTGTTTGTTACATGTATGTCGTGTGTTGATTAAGCACTCTCTGTTTGTTACATGAATATCGTTTGTTGATCAAGCACTTTGTTTGTTACATGTATGTCGTTTGTTAATCAATCACTCTCTATTTGTCACTATTTGGGTATAATGTTTGCGATACTTTCGATACAAAACAATCGTGTACCAAAGGTATACACAACGTTAACACAATTTATTTATTTATTTCATTGCTGTTTTACACAGTATAGCCTTCATATGGACATCCTTTGGTAACGGACACAACCAAATGTTTTCAAAACGTATTGTCACAATTTACATGTAGATTTATAAAAGTATTAAAATCGTCAAAACGCCGGAAAGCCATACATGGTTCTTTAAGGTGATGTTTGTTTGCGTGAGGCTTGACATAGTTTGGTTCGCATACCCGCATACCTTGTATATACCTGTAATATTCACAGCAACGTAGGAAAGTTGGTCTCAAACTAGCCTAATATAGGTGGTTGTCCCCGAGAAATAAGATTTCCTCCAACCAGAGGACCGGCCCGGATAGCACAATTTGTAGAGGGTCCGCTTCGGGAGCGGTAGATCTAGGATCAATCCTGGGTCGAGTCACACCTAAGAAGTAACTTTAAAAGTAACTTCCTCGGTTGGCGATCATCACGAAGGGGATAGTGCAACGACTGGTTGAATCAGTATAATGGCTCGGGCGGGCGGCTTACTTGCCTTCTGTAAGACGTCTCAGTGAAGCAGCACTAGATAAAAGAGCGGTGGAAATCCGTCCTGCAACAAGGAGGAACATTACACGTACACGCACCCTAAGGATTCCTTTTTGTTAAGTAAATTGTTAAGTACGACGTAAATCCCCAAGCACTCACTCACTCACTCCAATCAGAGGGACCGCCATCGTATAAATGAAAATTTCTTCACAATTTTGAGAAACAACAAAGGCGATAAACAAAAATCAAGTTATAAAAACAAAAATAAATATGGGCATCAATGGCCAAGGTGGTTAGCATGCCAACGCGGCATAATGATCCAGGAGCCTCTGACCAATGTAGTAGATGTGAGTTCAAGTCCAGCTTACGCTGGCTTCCTCTCGGACATGGGAAGGTCTGGCAACAACTTGGCGATGGTCATGGGTTGCCTGGTTTCCTACTACTGTAATGTTGACCTCTGTCGTATAAGAGAAATATTCTTGAGTTCGGCGTTAGGCACCAAGCAAATAATAAAAAAATAAATAAATAAATAATAAATTAATACTCGAAAACGGTTAAACACAAACCTGTCCTGGTGTATCGATGGTAAGTAATTAGCTGACAGTGGGGGCAACCTTTTTGTCACAATTTTTGTCGCACACCAAATCTGATTTTAAAAACGGTAAATTTAAAAAATGGAAACACATTTCACTTTTAATAAATAATCATTGAGCAAAAAAATATTCATATTTTGAGATTGAATTTTGGGAGGTTACTACGAGCTAAATGATTTTTTTTTATCGGACATAGTAATGGCTACGTGGTGCAGAAGCTGTATAGTATGATACAGTCGTTATCAGTTAGTGTCTCTTTTATCTCCTAGTTATGGAAGCTGGATTAGGACGTCTTGTCCTGTGCCTCGCAGGTCAAGACCCTCGGCACGAGGACAGGACAAATTGCGCGGGAATTATGCCGTCCTCGTGTCGTGGGTATCGACCTTTGGGATGCGAGACGAGGAGACACAGACACGAGGTGACGAGGTTCGCTCGGGAACGATGACCGTCTTTGTCCCCTCGTGTCGCGAGTCTCGATCTGAGTTGACGGTACAAATCGCGCGCAAAATCCTGAGGTGTCCCCATCCGGCTTCTATACTTAATCGTGCAAAGATATTACATATCATACCATAACGTGTTGTCTTGTATACAAACGATATATAACAGTGTTATCAGCTAATTTATCTACCTGTGTGTTGCAGGTATACAGGTATTGTGAACTGGTAACAAAATACATGACAGGTGTATAGTTTTAAGCGTACAACTCTAAGGGATAATACGGACAGCGTGCAGTATTGGCATGGCTAGTTTTGTATTGGTATATGCCAAGATGTGATAGCAGATGCTCCTATAACGGGGACTAGAATCATACAAATTCTAAGGACTCGTCAGACTGAGAGAGAGAAGCAATGAGTTACCGCTATTTTTTGTGGGCTTGTGGGATCTTAGTTTCTCCAGGATTGGCTATTGAAAACAGTAAGTCTGCTTTGTTTGTTTTTATGCTTAGTCTTTCATCCATCTGCTTTTTTACTACCCTACAAGAGGCTCTGTACTGGTTTCGTAGGCGTATTTCTCAAATTACGTAATCGTGGAGACTGACTGTTTATGACATAGAACAATGACAATGTTTTAATGGTCTCAGGATAAGTCAGGTACGGACAATAGAACATGCAAATTGCACAGAGCAAGACGTGCACCGAGAGTGGACTGAACATTACCTTTGTGGTGGACAAGATCGGCCTTGCATTAGAGACCCGTAGGTCCCATACAAGACAAAGTGGATTAGCCCTCTTGGAGAGCGACACGAAACTAGAACTAAACACAGTAACCAAAACACAACAAACGTCAAAAAATCTCTCAACCTTTCAAAGGATATCTTACAAATTAATTTTCCTCTGAAAAGCAAAGAAAGAGAAGTGATGGACATACATTCTGATAGATACGTGAATTTTCAGAAACTAGAATTCCTGTGCAATCTCTCTATAAAATTTACAGATATACACGTACTGTAACACTGTACTGTAATATGTGAGTGTTTTATTTATAAATCATGCATGGGTTATACAATGGCCACCCCAAAATTTTAATTCAGAAAACAGATTTGTGAATTAATATGAAAGTTTATTTATTTGGCAGAGAACACGATTTGAATACTGATTGGAGCAATTCTTGCGTCTCTGTCCAGCATCATTGAAAACTGTTAATTGGTGCTTTTTGCATGATTTCGCCCTCAAAATCATGCCCTCTGCCTTTCGTAGTTTATATACTTTCTTAATCTTTGGAGGTTTTTGCGTTTTGGAATTGGGCCACAATTTTGGTTGACGGCTGGTATACGAATGTGTATCTACGCACAGATTTCTTGTTTTCGTTACAGTTTTCATGGACGACCATTGCAAGGATACCGTATCGGTTATGTCTGGTGCAATTTTGCGTCTGACGCCCTCGGATAGCTATGATCCGAAACTGTCGTGCTTGGTTCAGATACTGGGACACCAAGGCTGGGTGTTCATGGTGAAGTTCGAAATGCTGGATATTGAAGGCAGTCGGCATTGTTCCTCTGACAGTTTAAAAATCTACGATGGATTTAAAGACGAAGGGAATGTGTCATCACTCACCGGTAAGATTTTATTCCACGTCTAATTAGGTAAGAGGATCAAATAGAGATGTTGCTCGTTCGACGGGAACTTTAAGCCAGGAATTTTGGTAGGGATTGTTTTTCATCCATTCAATGAGTTCACCAAGAAAATGTCTTGTGTCTTTCCATCATTATTGAAAACTGTTCAGTGCTTTTCTTTGTTTGAATCCGTCCTAATCTTTTTAATATATATATTTTCATGGCCCTTTGATGGTGTGTTTTGAACTTTGTTTTGGAAATGAGCGATTATTGACCCCGTTATGTAAAAATTCATTTCAGTTCACCAGTGGTACAGAATGTCTGCCTTGACGCCCAGATTCTTGAAGGCAATATAATGCGGTCGCTGTGAGTTCAAGTCCAGCTTTTGTTGGCTTCTTCTCAGGCCGTACCTGGGAAGATCTTGCAGCAACCTGCGGGTGGTCGTGGTTTTCCTCCCATCATAATGCTGACAGCCGTTGTAAAAGTGAAATGTGAAATGAGTACGGTGTAAAACACCAATCAAATAAATAAAATAATAAATAGATTCAAAGCAATAAGTATTCGACGAAGGGCGTGTGACCTTCGGGTTTCTCCAACAATGCATAAAACTGACTGTAATCGTAGAAGTAAAATATATGAGAATGGTGTTCAGTAAAGTGAATAAATAAATAAATAAACAAATAAATAAGATAGTAAAACTTTTCTCTTACACAGGTGAGTATGGTATATGCGGAGAGGACGCTCCTTCTCAAACTTACCTAACAACGTCAAATAAGCTCACGTTTATTTTTACCAGCGATGAGAGTCTACAGGAAGACGGGTTTACTGCCGTGGTCACTAACTACCATAATGGTAAGTCACTTATCACTGGCAATATGGGCGTAACATTTGTCATACGCCATTTTATTTAAATCTGACATTTTGGACACTAGTACTTACAAATGTTACCCTTTAACCACGTTAACAGTTACGTTCACGATTTTGTCTAAGCTGTCTAAGAATTACTTTTAAATTATGGAATAGTCCCATTCTCACTCTTTATTTTTCGCACAAGACAAACAATTTAAACCTCAATAACTTTGGATTTGGTTATAAACTTTGGAAGTTTTGACTAAAGCTTTATGAGACCGCTCACTTCTTCGGTATAGATCCACTGTGGTTACCTTATTAAAGAGGTATGCACTCGGAGTTAGTTCCCGAATGCTGCGCATTCTCGGAATTTGACTAGGTACGAAACAAGGTTCAGTGTTATTGGTTTACACAACAAACACTGCCATAATGTGCGTGAAACCCTTAAACCAGTGTACATTCATATGCACATCTTCCAGAGAAAGGAATCTGAAAAATTTAAAGAGAGTTAAATGCGTTCAAATATTTAAATTCTACTGTTGGCGTTATGAATCTCTATAGCTGGTGTTGAGGTACTCCGATATCACAAGAAGTTTGTTACACTATAAAAGCAGCTTTCAGTGTTGGAATAACTCTTGTTACACACGGCTAAAAGATTACTTTAAAGAAGAAAGAAAGCATGATATTATATCAGACTACCCTGCCAATTATTTATTTAATTATTTACTTGATTGGTGTTTTACGCCGTACTCAAGCATATTTCACTTATACGACAACAGAACTTCCCACGTATGACCCTGGCAGTGGCGATATGGCCCAAAAAGCCCACCTTAGAGTTTGATTCCATTTAATTCGACTATGAATTCTAACAATATAAGTAAAAGTGCTTTTGGATATAGTTTTCAGCAGTGCATTTGGCAATGATTACTTCACTTTTAAGATTCATCTCCCTTCAGGAGCTTGTGTGAATGCCACAGCAGAATTCCGCTGTGACAATGGCCGCTGTATATCACGTGCCATCCTGTGTGACTCATACAACCACTGTGGCGATTGGTCGGACGAGGAGGTCGACTGTATGTTCGGATTGGGCAAAGGGGCGATAATCGGCATCGTTCTAGGTGGCACTGTGCTTTTTATCATACTGGCCGGTTGTGTCATCCTCGCCACGTGCAACAATAGAAATTCCGGTAGACGAGCTCATAGAACGGTAAGATTTTACGTGAAAGCATGCCTTAGTTATTTCCACCAATAGGGGTGTTTCTAGTTCCAACTCTTTTGTCATTAAAGGCAAAAACAGTTCTACCGTATCAAGTGGCTGGTGAAAAATGTTAAGCAACCTTTTTTGACATTAATTTGCCAGAGACACAAATGACACATCTTTCCTCTAAGATCTTCTCAAGT
Organism: Liolophura sinensis; assembly: GCF_032854445.1. Lineage (NCBI taxonomy): Eukaryota > Metazoa > Mollusca > Polyplacophora > Chitonida > Chitonidae > Liolophura > Liolophura sinensis. Next base: position 7,559,219 of record NC_088299.1, read on the forward strand.
TCACAAACGTTTACCTCCTCCATTTTCCTCTACCGATTCTCTAAATTACTTTGTGTGAAACTCGCACGAGGAGAGGCCTGCCAGCAACCCCGGTTTTCTCCCACCATACTGCTGATCGCCGTCATATAAGTGAAATATTCTTAGTACGGTGCAAACCACCAATCAAATAAATAAATAAAAAAATAAATAAATAAATAAATAAATAAATAAATTTTTGCGAAACTTTGACAGATCAGATGGTACACTTCGTCTACCGTTAGCGATAAAAGAGCTTGAAATCGAAACCCCTTTATCACGTTACATTTTTGCCTGGGTTTATATGAATGTTTGTAAACGACTTTACGGAAGAAAAGCTGTTCCCACATTTGGGTATAATGTTGAGCACAGTTTGGCTTCCTCTAACGCCGGATTGATATTTTTCTTTTACTATGTAACAGTGTCTATCAGAGTAATGTCCCTTTAGTGGAACTCTTCGTGAGCTTTATACATTTAGCTGTGGCGGGGACTTGAGCTGTTGGACAGTTTTCTGTTTACGTATAATTATACAAAATCTACCAAATACAAATCCTACCGATATACATTTCGCCTGATTGAATTCAGTTCTATCTGTTCCCATCATGTTGCTTTAAGGGGTTCGTCAGGTACTTACCGATGAGTAGCGGTTTACTTTGGTCGTGTTCACTTTTTAAGATGTGGCCAACGTCATATAATTGAACTACAATTGACCACAGCTTAAATATTAGTAAAACGTTAAATATCTGGCTTTGAAACAAACTAGGATTCTAGCATTGACATTAAAGGCTTCTGCTCAAAACCAGGCTATTTTAGGACATAAACACACACACAGCAAGTTTTTTTGAACATTAAGGTAAATAAGAAATTGTTGACAGGTTTGTGTAAAACAAGCCAGAAAGAGTACAGAATTATTCTTATTAAGAAATTTTTACACCACAAACTTCGTTCTTTCTTTGAAATGGACACCATCAGACGTACAAATGACAATGGAGAATCTTTTGAGTGGTAGATTTCGGTGTATTTTTCCATGCTGTACATTGAAACAGTTATTCGTAACTATTCGTAAAGCACGTACACTTAATGTTTTTGAAACCATTTAACTGGTACCATTTCAGCACAGTAACAGTTAAAATGGCCCAGTTTTGGCTCTTTTTGGCGGGAAATATGAACATTAGACCTTTTAATATACGAATTTCTGCTTGGTGTCAACTATAGCCTTATTCAGCTTGGTATTCTGGAGATATTTTGCGTGCATAGTTGCAAGTTTCTGACAAAAAAACGGTTAGGTTATTAAAACATTACTGTTCCAAACACGGCGATATTCTGAATGAATGATCCACAGCTGTCAATATACAATGTCTGCAACACGAATGGGAATATCCTGTACTTTGGAGTAGTACAGTATGATTAATGGACATGTGGTTATCTCATTGCAGGCTTTGGGCTCAGTCAACTTCTGGGGCTCCCCATCTTAAGGCAGGATAAGGAATAGATAGAGACAGATATTAAACTGTTGGGTTTATGAAATGTGATGATTTGAAAAAAAAAAACTAGCAAACAGAATTTAGAAAATATTGTATATTCTCTGTTTCGGTAAGGTATATAACTTTAATCTGCGATATAAAATGGGATTTCAATTTGATTAACTTAAAGAACTGTGACATACGCTAAATATTTCGTTTAGGGATTTTATGTTTGTTGTTGAATTGTAAATAATACTTTAATACAGGATACACCGTTTTTGCAATGATTCTTGCCAAGTTGTCTTTTTTATTATGATTTTCTTAAAATATGGAATGACATTCATCTGTGTGTTGTTTTGGTTGTATAATAAACCAGTTACACTGGCTGGTGGAGGGATCTGTAAATGGCTGAGTGGTTAGCGTGCTACCGCAGCATAGTAAGGCACTTCACAAGGTTGGTCTCTGCGAGTTCAAGTCCAGTTCATTCCGGCATCCTCTCCCGTCAAACGTGGGAAGGTCTGAAAACAACCTGCCAATGGTGGTGAGTTTCCCCCTTGTGGTATCCGGTTTCCTTCCATCATAACGCTGGTCGCTGTCTTAAGTAAAATATCCTAGACTAATTTTTAAAATCTGAAAGAAAAAATCACTGCAATGGCTGTTGAAGTTTGACCAGAATTTCTAATTTAAGAGTGTGCAGAATGATTCGAAGCTGGACTGAATTTTCATTTTATGAACTGGACGTTGCATGCACTAAATCACGCTAGCCTTACGTATATATGTTTCTACTACATATTACAAGCCTTCATTCAAACTGTACTTATGGTATGAAAGATATATAAACCTAAAGATTGATGATATCATGGAGACAGGTACCCATTCGAAGTGTTGTATCTTGACTTCAAAAATATTATTTCAAAGTATTGTAAGTATGTATTTATTTTATTTGACTGATTATTGTTGAACATCATATTCAATAAATTTTCCTATATGAACATGTGTATGCATGTACGTAGGCCTATCTGTGTCTTCTTGAAGCAGGGAAAGCCCATGCCGCGAAAGTGCTGCCGCCACTGAAACTGAATTATCATTCCAAAGACACCAGACATGACACTCCGTCAAGTCACATTATACTGACACCGGACCAATCGGCTCTTACACAACCTTACTCTCTCTCTCTCTCTCTCTCTCTCTCTCTCTCTCTCTCTCTCTCTCTCTCTCTCTCTCTCTCTCTCTCTCTCTCTCTCTCTCTCACACACACACACACACACACACACACACACACACACATACACAAAACGTTTGTGTTGTATGAGCGCAAGTTTGTGTCCTATCCAACAAATTCTAGTGCTGAAAGAACTGAACTCCTGTTATGCACAATATTACACAGGTTGTACAAACACAACTTACGTCGACATGCATAAATTACCTCTTTTTGGTTAGTGTTTTATTATTTTATAACACAAACACGTGTACTTCACATTAACACTTTTCTGTGTTGATTTTTTTTGTGTGCTCTAACCTCTCAGGGCCGAGCGTCAAACGAGACAGCAACAAGTATCACTTTTAAAAGTCATTAGTATGACGTGACTCCGCTGACGTATATATGATGGCGGTCAGTGATACAGAACCGGGATCGATTCCACCAAGACATTTCTGGCTTAAGTCAAAATTTGAAGATCTTTGAAGTCTTATTTTTCGGTTTTATAAAGTAAAATTTTGTCCATCTCTCCAGTGTTGTCGTAAACCACATGTATCCAGATTTCAACTTTCAGCAACAAAAACTGATCGTTTGGGAAAGATTTTAAATTTCACCTAAGTCTGAAATGGCTTTGTGGAATCGGCCTCTGATGATTGTATAGCTATATGCCGTGTATATATTACGTCGTGTTTATTATTAATTTACATTAAAATGTTAAAAACGGCGCAAATAAAACATGAGAAATAATAAAACATTCGCTACTAGATAATGACTGGATTTGAACTTTATCTGTACACGACAGAAACTCGCGTGCTCATGAGCTTATGCATTATTTGTTTTGGTTGTAATCCTAAGAAACAACGTATGTAACATTTTACTGGTACTATTGCCATTTAGTGTAGGCATGTTATTGTTGTGTAGACATATTATTGTTGTGTAGGCATACTGTTGTTGTGTAGGCATGTCATTTTTGTGTAGGCATGCCATTTTAGTGTAGGCATTTTATTGTTGTGTAGGCATGTCATTCTTGTGTAGGCATGTCATTGTTTTGTAGGTATGGCATTGTGGTGTAGGCATACTATTGTTGTGTAGGCATGTCATTGTTGTGTAGGCATACTATTGTTGTGTAGGCACACTATTGTTGTGTGGGCATGTCATTCTTGTGTAGGCATACTATTATCATTATTGTGTAGGCATGTCATTGTTGTGTAGGCATACTATTGTTGCGTAGGCATGTCACTGTTGTGTAGGCATACTATTGTTGTGTGGACATACTATTGTTGCGTAGGCATGTCACTGTTGTGTAGGCATACTATTGTTGTGTAGGTATGTCATTGTTGCGTAGGCATGTCATTGTTGTGTATTCATATCATTGTTTCTTCTCGTGTGATAAAAATAGGTCCATAGGTCCATAACGTTTAAAACATAATTTCTCCTGTATAAAGGCTACGTCTCAGAGCATGTTCCGAATGACAGGTGACTAGTTATTTAAATTATCAGACAGCAATAACGGAAATAAGCTGACCATATATGGATTTTGGATGAGAACTATGTACTCTTATTATATATTATACAGAACTTCATGCTTTGTAAATCATTCTTATAAATCAGTCTTATTTATCCATGTATAAATAAACAGTGAAATGCTTACAGAGAACGGCAGCTGGAACGGTAACATAGTTCAACAACTGTTGCCTTAAAAAGGCCATTTTCTTTAATGTGGAAGCTTTATTTTGTAGAAGCTTGGCTTTGTCAGACATGTATCTTGATGATTCATGTAACGCGACACCAAATTCAAAACCCTTTTTGCGGGCTACATTAATTTATACACTTTTTATGTCGAAAAGCAATCTCCGGAAAACCACGCACTCTAAAACTATATGTTAGATGCTACTCAAGGGTTTTCGTATGTGACATTTGTCAGACTGAGTGAGTGCTTGGGGCTTAACCTCGTACTTAACAATTTTTCAGTCATATGACGACAAAGGAATCCTTAGAGTGCATGTAATGGGCCTCCTTGTTGCAGGACGGATTTCCTCATCATGTTATTCAACTTCATGTTATTATCAGGGAATATAAATATGAATATAGTCTTCATATAGGATATGTGTCACCAGTAACTAAGGAACATGCTAGGTACATGTCAAAACAGGCAGTGGCCTTGTTACATGGCAAAATACATGGAGTGAGTGAGTGCTTGGGGTTTAACGTCGTTCTCAACAATTTTTCAGTCATATGACGACGAAGGAATCTTTAGGGTGCATGTACGTGTAATGTGCCTCCTTGTTGCAGGATGGATTTCCACCGCTCTTTTATTTAGTGCTGCCTCACTGAGACGACTTACCGAAGGCAAGCAAGCCGCCCCGCCCGAGCCGTTATACTGATACGGGTCAACCAGTCGTTGCACTATCCCCTTCATGCTGAACGCCAAGCGAGGAAGTTACAACTTCCTCTTTTAAAGATCTACCAGGTCCCGAAGCGGACGCTCTACCAACTGTGCTATCCGGGCCGGTCAAAATACATGGATAAGTTGTTGCTGGGAACAAGGTCGTACATGCATAAAGCTATTAAGTAGCGAACAATAGATTAATCAGTACCTGAGAGTGTCTATCCGCAGGGCGACAAGTGTCATTATTATGTCATTACGTCATTGCGTCATCATTAGCATCGAACGGATGACCCTGGGAATAATCTGTGACAAAGTATTTGTACATATACAATGAGTAATATATACAATGAGTAAAAAATGAACTTGTTTGACAAAATTAATCAACATAAATTATACAAGCACGTGGTACATCATCATATTATGATATACAATATTAGGGTCGGTGACTAACAATGAGACATGGGTTGTATTTATTTATGAAGCAAGTTTCTTTTAAATGTTTGTATGTATGGGTGTGTGTGTGTGTGTGTGTGTGACGGAAAAGGTGCATTTTTGTTTTGTATAAAAAACAGAAGCAATCACTGTTTCTAAAGAGAAGGAATCAATGTTTCTGTATAGTTGTATTTGCTTTGGCAGTATACGTATCGCTGTGAACGCAATCCACATATCAGTAAATGTCACTTACCCCTATTAATGATAAACGGTATAGAACTTCCTCATGCACTCACATATAACTGTTTTGTACACCACTTATTACGGTCCCTGTCCAGAGAATTAGGACAATACGGAAAATAAAACTCTTCCGGGAAACAATAGCTCCACAATAATGATAAAAACAGATTCTCGTTAACAAATATATTAAATATTTACATAAATTTTAACCTAACATGCATCATATTGATGTGATGTTACTCCCTAAAATAGATAGGTCTCATTTAAGGTAACTGCTATCTATCTTGAAACTGGTTAAACTCTGCTTCTTATGTGCAGGAGTGAACAGATCACTTGTCTTTATGCCATCTACCTGCCAGCAAGATTGATACTTGGCTTGTATAGTCATATTGTTGGACCTCACTATAGCTTGATTTAATAAAGATATCGAAGGACATCGCCATCTTATTTGAATGAACATGGTGTAACCTTAAAGTGATGCAGAATCAATCCTGATTGGCTGGTGTGAGAAGAAGACATGTCCAGGTTATGCCGTGCCTAAGCTGCATTTCAGGTACGACAGAAGTTTGACCAAGGCAGGGTTTAACGCGGGAAAACCTATCTCCACTGTCAGATTGCGTATCCCTTTAAATTACTTTTTGTTCATACTGACTTTTCTATGTGGGAATTGACGTTATTTTCTGCACTACATGATTATAGTGCCAAGGTCAATTAAAAAGTGTTGAGCTAAAGAGTGGGCATATAATACAATATACTGCATAGCAATCCGTCGAAAGGAAAGGTAAGTGCGTGCCAAAGTGCCCGACTAACCTTTCATTTGTATTATCGTGATTTCCGGACGCCAGTGCATAACGTGCTAATGTGTGCACTAGTGCATGTGTGCATGATTAAAATTATATATTACGAAGATCTGGAGAAAACTATGGAATCAATGTTTCAAGATCCCTGTGTAAATACCTCAAGTTTGTTGAAATTATCATCAATGTTACTGTATTCAATGGTCTGAATTCGTGTTTCATTTATTTATTTGATTGGTGTTTTACCCCGTTCTCGGAAATATTTCACTCATACTACAGCGGACATCATTATCGTGGAAGGGTTACCTGAGGGAAACCCAGAACCATGCGCCAGCAGACCTTCCCACGTACGACCAGAGAGGAAGCCAACATGAGCTGACCAACTGGCAAAGGAGGCCCCGGTTTGAATTCCTATAGTGCTAGACGCATCATGAAATAACCACTTTATTTTTGCTTCTACACCTGAATAATCTAACCACCTCAAGTAAGAAACGTCATATATGTATGGGTACACATGTGCATAACTCACCCACAATTGGGGAGAATTCCCATGTACACACAGTAAATATCAACACGTAATACATGACATACCAGAGGGCATTTCTTTTTCGCCTTGAGCGCATGCACTACACTGTATTGATATTACTTTGGGTTATATTTTCTGTCGTTGACAGACGATTCACAGACATTGTATTTAGAGACTACACATTTTAGGGATTTTCTTCGAAATGTGGGAATATTCTTGAGTACGGCGTAAAACACCAGTCACAAATAAATAAATAAATCAAAATGTATGTGAGTATAGAAGTAGAACAATCGGGTGTGCACAACGGTTTCTGCCTTGTACTGTAAATATGATCAATAATGGTAATAATTACTTCACACTACACAGTCACGAATTCATCTCTTGTATATGACGACGGCCATGCATGCAAGTTTATAATCAGATAAAATCGGGCTGATCTTGATACAGTCGAATTCGAACACACGACCTCGATGGAAAGGGCCTAATAAACTTCCATCGAAAGGCATTAGTTCGCTCAACCAGCGACGGACATGTATTTCAAGTTTACCTGATATTTTAAACACTTCAAAGCAATTAACTCTCTGAGTAGGGAGAAACACCTTATAAATCAAGATCGGTATTTCTATATCGTTTTCTGTATAGTCTGCTAATTATGGATAAACTTGTTTCAGCCTTTAATTCTCTTTTTGACCGTTAGTTTCATGGGCCTAACACAAAATGCTCCTAATCGTTCATCTTGTTAGATATTCATTGGCAATAAAAAATGTACAGGGCGTGAAACTTTCCTTATTAACACCATGTCCACTGCTTATAATATATGTGTTTGTTGGCCATTGAAATTAGCAAATGAACACGAACACATATACACATGTGCCAATTAAAAGAAGACAATTATTTCAGTACAACACACGTATAGATTCATGCTAACTATCTGTAGATTCCCCTGAATCTGAGTTATAGTCAAAGACATTTGACCACACAGGTGCGCCATGACATTTCGGGTGAGTCGCCGGTGACACGCCAGCGTCTCGCGTCGAATGTGAACACACGACGACAGTAAGTGGGTGTAGTTGTAATCGTACCACATAAAAAAATACTTGAAATCCACTACAACAACTTGTGTTTTTTTTCATTTGACACAGAAATGTATTACCTCAACACAAACATGTGTTAAATAAATGTGAAGTACACGTGTTTGTGCTACAAAACAATAAAACACAAACTTGTGTTGTACCAAAATGAGGTAATTTATGCATATCATGCGCAGTTGTATCGGTACAACAAAGACTTGTGTAAAATATCCAACACATCTTGTATTCAATTCTTTCAGCACAAGGCCTTGTGTTACCTCAACACTAGACAGAGTTGTTCCAGTATGACACAAGATTTTTGTTGGAAAGAACACAAGTTTGTGTTCAAACAACACAAGTCTTGTTTTGTGTGTGTAAGGATCTATATAATATAAATACGATGTCACATCTTTCACATAGGAAATGGGATACCAGCTTCATACTGTTTGATCTCAGTGTAAACGGAGCATGGGGGCGTTATAGCTACGCTATCCTTGATCGCTGTAGTTATCAGGTCACGTGAAAATGATATTTACAGAAGTGTGGTGAAATAAAATGCAGTCACATGGGAACTAAATTCGCTATTTATAAGCTTAAAAGGACATATTACATGCCAGTCTCAATGCAAAGTGGTCCGAGATACGGCACAAAAATCTATAATTCAACATATACAGGCCGGTGGTGATTACATTAAGAGTGCTTTGTAGGGTTGTAATCAACTCGGTAACACCAGTAATCCCTTAATAGCTCTGAATGCTGACTCGCGTAGTACATCTACAAGCATGGATCTCCTAACTGTGACCACAGTGTTAGTGGCCTGCATGTGCCAGAAGATGGTTCAAGGGTACAGCTACCCAACATGTAAGTATCTACACATACAAATGTTTTAGGGGCATAGTTTTATCCAATGTAGTAGCCTCTGACTTTTGAATCCGAGAGTTCGAATCTGATCACCGTCCATTTGACATGCAGAGCTTTTCTATGTACACATGTGTGAATCCGTCATAAAAATTTTCTTTCTTTATCAATTGTAGTTATTTTGATTATTTTATGGATTTTAGTTGTTGTATATTACCAAATTAAACCCAGGCAACTGCAATGCTAAAAACAAAATAAACTTGAGTATTAAATTATGCATTAAACAGAAACTTCGTCAAAAAACACAAAAAGCACAAAAACAATCTTGTAATCTATGTGAAACAACAACAGAATAAAATTAAGTAAAATCAACAAGCAGACGAATTAAGCAGACTAATTGACTTCTACTCATATAGTCCAGTTATTTGCGAACGTTGTTTGAATCATGATTTAGGGATGCTGTCAAATCACTTGACCGGAGAGCGTATCTATCACTTTTAAGAGTGTTTTCTGAAGGTTAAGTCGTGTCACGTGTTCCACTTGTTTCGACACGTCGCCTTCTCGACAACATGCTTAGAAACATGTCGGTGACGTCACGTTTGTATCAGATAACGACGTGTTGCTCTCAAGAAGCAATGCGTGATAACCCGGCTTTAGGGAGTGTCAGATTAGCCATGGTGAGCAAAGTCTGAGTGACTTGGTGAATTGTATGTTTTCTTAATATTGTATATTGGCAATTATATGTAGATATATTTTAATGTCCCTGCTTACATGCAGGAAAACATGTACAAAGCACAACATATTAAGACGATACTCCTTTTCTGTATTAAAAATTAACTGATTTAGTTGAACAGATTAATTTTTTGGGGTGTAATGATTACATTCCCACGCATTTATGAGCCGGTTCTCCCCCCGGGTGGTTGGGGCGGGGGGAGTATTTATTTAGTCAATTTTGTCAGGTATATATTAACGCCTGATAATAAATATGGCCTGTTTGTTTATGGCTATTCCCTGTTTTCCTCTCCCATTCTCTGCCCAAAGACAATAATCTTGGATACAATATTAATAGTAACAATACTACTTATGCTATTACTTGTACTAGTACTTCTAATATAATCAAATAATTTCTTTATTTCTTTCTTTATTTATTAATATGACTGGTGTTTTACGCCGTACTCAAGAATAATTCACTTATACGACGAGGGCCAGCATTATGACAGGAGGAAACCTGGCACAGCCCTGGGAAACCAACGACCATCCGCAGGTTACTGACAGGCTAACCCACACACGGCCGGAAAGGAAGACACCTGAACTCACAGCGACCGCATTGATGAGAGGCACCTTGGTCATTGCGCCGCGCTAAAATATAACATATAACTAATGAATAAATAACCGGCGCCCAATATGGCTTCCAAGCCGACTTTTCGTCCTACGGTTCACTCTATGAGTTTATAGAACAGAGGACGGCGACGAGCTTACAAAGCTTCTGTCTGACAATGCGTATGTGTCTGCTTGACAATGCGTGTGTGTGTGTCTGTCAATGCGTGTGTGTGTGTCTGTCAGTGCGTGTGTCTGTCTGTCAATGCGTGTGTCTGTCTGTTTGCTATCGGTCAGATTTCCAGTGATATGACAATATCTGACACCCCATATCTCCGGTCTTTAAAAACACGTTTGTCCAGCCCTTAGGACATTTAAACATTCAATTGCATTTTTTTTTATCTTTATAACACATTTTATGTATGTTTAATCGCTTCTACCCCATGTACTTGTTGATAATTTGATCTTTCTCTACTTGTATGAATTCCATCTTTTACCCCTCAGTTTATATTTGGATTTGATAAATCCTGGATCTGCTTGTACAGTATTTGTATTTAACATTTTTCTTCAGATTATATGGAATCCCGATGCGGTGGATCGTTAGATGTTAGTAATTTTGATGCCACCCGGCTGTTACTGACCTCTCGGTTTAGTTATAGAAGCAACGAGAGATGTAAGCTTACTGTCCAGGTGGCCAACGGAAAGAGAATCATGGCGAAGTTCAGCTCCTTGGACATCGAGAGTTCAGCATTCTGCAGGGACGACCGTTTGACTCTGTACGACGGCCCCAGTACCACTAGCCCAGCGCTGTCAGGTAAATAGTGACAGCGAAAATAAGAGGAAAGATGAAAAATCAGTAAGAACGACCATAGGAATTAAAAACAACAACAACAACAGTTGCAATGTTGGCACGAATTACAAACTAAGGAATAAAACCTCCACGAGCAACACAAACAATGTGAAGATTAAGTCTTCAGTATTACATTTTCTCATAAGTTTGCATTGTATACCATATACTTTTTAGGAGGTACGTTTTATGTTTGGTGCCAGAACTTCTTCATTAAGTCTTTACATTCATCAGTTAGTCCTGTTCCCCCTTTCATGGTATATGTCCTTCATCATACAGTTAAAACAGTATTCGTAAATATATGCACAAATCCACCAATCGCCTAACTCCCCAACCACATACTCATCCGATTTGTATCATTCAACACTTACTTGCTTTGCTGCGTGGCTCAGTTATATGTTAGCCATATCCTGTTCAGGGCTGACGTGCTGCACCTATCAGATCCCTGACCAATGCGAGCAAGCGTTAGGGGTACACAATGGATGCGCATTGGCTGACAGTGGATATAGGGTTTCCTGGGTTAATGTCTGCAGACTTGGTCACGCTTGAATAAATGTGCCATACCTAAAATTCAGTTTATGCTAGTCATAGCCTGGATTTTCCTGCCTCTCACACTAGCCAGTCAGAATCGTTATACGGTCCATGGCCATCTCCTGGTACTTGTTTTTTCTGAATTCCTAAACATGAGGGTCGTTATATAGTTGAAAAATTCTTAAGTACGATAAATCAATCAAGAAACATGAAATAAATGCAATCGTGTATTCGAATCCAGCCTTAGGTCAGGAGGTTTGTCAGTTACATGCTGGAGGTCTTTGGTTTACTCCGAGCACTATTGTTTCCTCCATTCATAAACCTCACCGCCGACAAACACGGCGCAAAACACCTGTTGTTCAAAACTGAATTATGTCTTAGCACCAGATTTAACTTCAAGCCAAGTCTTCAAGTTTATTTTTAGGCTGATAAAATTGTGCGACATTATATTAAATATGAACTAAAGGTGCTGCTGCTATACGTTTGACTTTGGACAACTGCTTTGGCTGCTCAGTTTGGCTAAAAATTTGAAATATAAAATATGGCTGATACCAGTATTAACTAATACACTTTCGAACAACTCAGGCCTAGGACAAGTTGCTCGAAAGTGTGTTAGCTAATAGTGGTGTTATTTCACATTTTATATTTAATATTTTAGCCAAATTCAGTTCAGTACAGTCAGTACAGTTCTCCAAAGTCAGTTAGTATAACAGCAGGATATTTAATTCATATTTAATATACTGTTACGGAATTATGTTTAGATTAAGAATAAAAGCGAAGACTTGACTTAAAGCTAAATCTGGTATTAAGTCCTAAAACAGTTTTGAACATACGGACCCAGGAAAATAAATAAATAGATTAACTGAAATAGTACTGAAACTTTTTGAACTGAGCCTTATACTTTGGTGTTACACAGGTATCAACGGCATCTGTGGGTTCTCCACACCTTCCACCGTGTACGTTACGTCGGGTCAATATCTCACCCTTTACTTCCAGAGCGACTTCCTCCTCCAGTACAAAGGATTTACTGTTATACTCACGGAATTTAGCTGTGAGTATTCTTCGAAGCAATTGGAAGTCAAATATAATACGCTGCGAGTAAAAGCATTGAAGCGACGAAAGTGTGTTTTGTGGGAAATCATCAAATGTAACCGGCGATATCCTTCCTCTTGTCTTTTTTCCTCAGGGTTTTACTCTCACTGTTCAAGTAAATGCCGAAGTTGAAGCAGCTTATAACTCAACGGCACCATGGTTTCAGTAGAATTAACGCAGTGATGTTACTGTAATGACTATTTGCAAGGCGTTACTGTTCTCGAATTACTCTAAATGCTGTGTTTTTGTCACGTGTAAGAAACTCCAGTAACATGAGCCTACTGCTGATTATTTCACCTTGCATAAATGAGGGTACACGCTTTACATAAGTTCGCAACCGTGTTGTATCGTTATGAAGAAAAATCACTTCACGTTGGCGACAAAGTTACTAAAGTGCACTTCCAATGAACGTCGGTGGATGTGACGTCAAATTATCTACACGACTATTTTTAACGACACGGATTCCTCGCGTTACACAGAGTCTGTTTCCATACAATTCACAAGTTATACTTTTCCATCCCACTGACTTTCAGTGTCTCACCAATGGCTAATGTGTTAGAATTCAGAAAGTATACTTCTTTTAGTATAGCAAACTGAAATTGTCATCCAATGACTGTGTCCCTACCATATTGGTGCAACACAATGGCATTTAGGTCGCTGTCTTAATACAGCGTTGAAAAATAGCAAAGTGAATATATCACACCAGAGGAAGTATGTATATGGTATTATGTGCCATAAAAATTCCACGATGACAACACAGCACTTAACAAATATGATGACAACACAGCACTTAACAAATGTGATGACAACACGCCATTAAAACAATTTGTCGACAACACTGCGTGTGACAAATATGATGACAACATACCATTTTGCAAATTTGATAACAACACTGCATGTGACAAATTTGACAACAACACAGCATTTGACAAATGTGACGACATCACATCATTTGACAAATTTGATGACAAAACGCATTGGGCAAATGTGCTGACAACACAGCATTTGGCAAATGTGCTGACAACACAGCATGTCACAAATGTGACAGCAACACATCATGTCACAAATGTGATGACAACACAGCATTTGACAAATGTGACGACAACACAGCACTTGACAAATGTGATGACAACACATCATGTCACAAATGTGATGACAACACAGCACTGGACAAATGTGACGACAACACAGCACTTGACAAATGTGATGACAACACAGCATACCCTGTAAATAAATGTGTTGCTAAAGTTCTCAAATACATTTCATGTATAAAAACGCCATACTTATTGTTAGTGATATCCAGTGTCATGCAATTAACTGTGCTGTACATATTCAGACTGTCACTTTCATTCTTGATAAATGTACATCTGGTCATACAGCATTTTCTTTTCAGAGTTATGCTAGATTACATTGTATTACTGTAACACAACATTATGGTGTGGGCAACACCATATCCCGTTGCACCAACAACAGTATTTTACTGGAACAACAGAACACATCTGTAATATGCTGTATATGACGTAATGGCTTGCAGATATGAAATAATTTATTCCGCCATCGCTCAGAAAATATTGTTCCTTAAATTGAGGAGTTAAAAATAAATAAATTTATACAGTTCAGTTTTTATGGTGGACAGATACGGCAGGGTTTATTTCTGGTTAATCCACACTGAGCAATTGATGATTCCGTTCCAGATACATGCAATAATGTGACGAGCTTCCACTGCCGGAACAGACGCTGTATTGACAGTTCTCTGACGTGCGATGGATGGAACAACTGTGGTGACAGCACAGACGAGATTGAAGGGTGTGGCCTGTCTACAGGGGGCGTGGCCGGAATTGTCATAGGCGCCTTCTTCGTGGTTGTCGTTCTCATAACCGTGTCAATTTTCGTGCGAAGACGGCGGGCTCGATACACTGTTCTTCTTAGCGTAAGATAGGTATTGTTCTTTGCATAGATAAACCGTAATCACTTCATGAAATGTTTTGCTACCCTAGCTCTGTTCACGCGCCCTATATATTTCTCAGTTGCCCCAAGCAATATTTTCATTTAAAGTGAAACAAAAGACGACGGAAAATGAACTGGTGGATGCAGACAAGTGAATCATCTCAGAGAGAGAGAGAGAGAGAGAGAGAGAGAGAGAGAGATCTATACTTATCTGACAAGCTGAATATTGTCTGTATTTAACGATTTCATTTTATGCTGTCAGAAATCATGGCTTACTCAGGAATTTTACTGATTGTTTTGTGCATGTAAGCCAATGTGAACGTCGTTGAGAGAGAGGGAGCTGGGATAAAATAGTAGACTTTAGAGTTACCATAAAACTGAGATGTATGTTGGCTAATTTTGCATTCCGAACATTTCATTTAACTGAGTTTCAAAATATATAAAGGTATCCCTTACATCTGATTACACACGGGATATAACCTTTCTTATGAAAAGAATCGCAAGGGTCTATCTGTCTTTTTTGTACATAGAGACCTGACCAATGCAGCACAGTTACCAAGACAACGTACTCCACACCTGTGCAAGGCAATTACCCCAGTTACCAGCAACAACAGTACCCACCACCACCCGCCGGGGCCTACTCTCAGCCTGGACCCCTTCCTGCCGGAGCCTACCCACAATAGGATTCGCCCATACCAGCACCTGTCTTGGAGATAACATAATCATTTAGCTTTTTCCCAAATTTTTTTATCATCCACCACAAATAACGTCAATGACGTTATGACTCTCAGCTGAGGCCTGGGTAGTTGACCATCTGATA
The DNA here is from genome assembly GCF_032854445.1 of Liolophura sinensis. Classification (NCBI taxonomy): domain Eukaryota; kingdom Metazoa; phylum Mollusca; class Polyplacophora; order Chitonida; family Chitonidae; genus Liolophura; species Liolophura sinensis. Next base: position 7,574,761 of record NC_088299.1, read on the forward strand.
AAAACTAACCATCTGATCAAGAATTGATCATCTGATAAAAAACTGACCATGTGATCAAAAATTAACCATTTGATCAAGAATAGCCCATCAGATCAATAACTGTCATTCTGATCAATAAGTGCCCCTCTGGTCATTAACTGCTCATTTGTCCATGAACTGCCCATCTGCCCAGTTACTCACTATCTGATCAATAACTACCCATCTGATCAAGAACTGACCATCTGTTCAAGAACTGATCATCTGATCAAAACCTTACACCCACGTGAGGAATGTTGTACTGAATCCCTAGGTGTGTTAAATATGTTAAATCTGATTTCGCCTTGAGGCAGTCACAAGTCTTCTTGTATCATTTATAACTCAACGTATCATTGCAAACCATCAAGTTGTCAAAATTCAACAGCTTGAGAAGGGTTTTAATATATTAAAGGGATCAAAAGGAATAACAGAAGGCAATAACTCTAGCCATTTCTTATACCCCATGTATAGGTTAATAATGCAATTTGTTGTGTTTAGGCATTTTACAAAGTTTAGACCAACTCAAAAACCCAGTTTGTTTGATGTTTATACCACCAGTTATACAACAGTAGCATTTTTGAGAGTTTGTTTTATATTAGTATGTGTGAAGTATTTGCCTTTAGTTTTATTGTTTACGTAAAGTAATATTTTGTGTGAAGAAAAAAAATTAAAATTTGTGACTAGAATAATCATGGGTGATGGCCCTTTATTTGGTGGTGGTGGGTTTGGGTAGGGGTGAGGGTTGAGGTTAGGGGGTCGGGCTATTGTGGACTAATAACATACGTGTAATGATCGTAGTTTATACATCATTAGAACAGAACGCGTGCTTATTGTATGATTCCTCTACCCAACAAACTGATTATGCGTTTCAGTGAAACATTCTTTACAATGACGTAAAAAAACCATCATATTTATTTATTTTTTTATTTGATTGGTGTTTTACGGCGTACTCAAGAATGTTTTACTTTTAAGACGGCAGTGAGCATTATGGTGGGAGGAAACAGGGGCGCAGCCCGAGGAAAATCCGCACAGGTTGCTGAGACAGATTGCACAGACAATCCGCAGGTTGCTGACACACCTTCTCATGGTGAGCTAGACTTAAACTAATAGCGACCGCATTGGTGGGAGATTCCTGGGCCATTGCGCCGCACTGACACACTAACCACCTCAGCCTCGGAGGGCCCAGTTAAAAATGAAACACACTCCGACTCATGATGTTAACGAATGGCAAGTTTCCCGCTATAGGCTCTTATCATGCAGTCCCCTTGGTTGCCATTCCTCTTATCTATTGATTTAATTTGGTGTTTTACGCCGTACTCAAGAATGCATTTTCCTAATATATGTATACTCATAAATGTAGCGCATGACATTAAAACTCCTGTCAGTATTAGAACAAGACGTTATCAGCCCCTCAGAACAAGAAAACAAGTGCCGTGATAAGATTAAAAAAGATAAAAGCGTACAATCAGTGAACCGTGTCACGCAATGTATAAGAATAAAACGATTCTCTAGCTAGAGGCATCTGTCTGTCTCTAAGTTGTGTCAGCACCACTGATGAATAGTCTATATTCTAAAAAAATTGTTTATTTTGTTTTGTTTGATTGAGTGATTTTGTGCACGTTTTGCTAACACAACACTGCGCATTTTACACTGTATATTGCAAAATATATTGTGCTCATGTATTGCAAAGGATCAGAGGTCAATCCTGCGTGAATTGCGTCATTGCGATGGGAACAGAACACCTAACTGTAATGGGTAGTGAAGCTCATCATGGTTAAAGGAATGTTTATTTCTTTTTTCGGCTCACTGAAGAGAGAGAAATCTAGGTCACATTATCATTTAAGTCAGGTCTAGAATTCGCAACGACGGTTCTTCAGATCTCGTTGGCGACAAGTTCGTACATGGATCAACTATACACTCGAAAAACTAAAATTAACATATTAGACCTGACTTTAGTATGTCATGAAGCTCTAAGTACGGGCCAAGGTACTCCACTCCCGCCAAAAGGAACTACCCAAGTTTTTCCATCACCGCCCATCGGGGCATACCCTGAGTTATCATCCCTTACTGCCGAAGCTTACGTATCGTAACAAGGACGTGTTACTATTTTGTATTCAGAAATTGGAAGCATAACATTAACACCAAACAACTCCACAGGAATTCAGACGGTGTATTTTAGCAGAAGGTAAGGATTATGTATCCTAGATATAAGATCGTACAACACATGGCCTATCAGTTACGATACAGATGGATACAACACATGGCGTATTAGTTACAGTATATATGGATACAACACATGGTCTATCAGTTACGATATGGATGGATACAACACATGACCTATTAGTTACGACACAGATGGATACAACACTTGACCTATTAGTTACGATACAGATGGATAAAACACATGGCCCCCCTATCAGTTACGATATGGATGGATACAACACATGACCTATTAGTTACGACACAGATGGATACAACACTTGACCTTTTAGTTACGATACAGATGGATTAAACACATGGCCCCCCTATCAGTTACGATATGGATGGATACAACACATGGCCTAGTAGTTACAATATAGATAGATAAAACACATGGCCAATTTGTTACGACATGTTTGGATACGACACATGCCCTACGAGAGAAGTTATAGTCAAGAATATTTCTCTTATACGTGGTATGCGGTATCCGACCTTGTTATTAAAATCACTCCTCCATTAGTGTAACATCTATTAACTGACTTAGACGCAAAAGATGTTATTGTCAAAATTCATGCCGTATTTGCGAAAGTATCCAGCTGAAATACCTCAGTTGATGGCGTATAGGAATGAATAGTCGTCTGAAGGATCTTCTCCGAGATGGAACTGTACAATCGCATGTTTCATCTCTTCTCGACTGATCCGTCCATCTCCGTCCGTGTCCAAGCGATTAAATGTAGACTGGATGACGCTCTCGTCCGTTAACCCTCTGTTTTTATTGTACTCGCGCCATTGTTTTAAGCTGATAGTACCATCGTGATCGCTGTCAAGGCTGTCGAAGTAAATTCTGGCAGATGACGGGATTGCAGTTTCCGCAAACCAGGCTGTCTTGTTTACCTCTTGATGTGCAGTGAGCCACTGATCCTTGGTAAGGGAAGCGGTGTCCCGCGGAAGGTTGATCGCGTCACAAAGTCTGCCCCAACCTTCATTATACATTGCTGTCAGCTGTTCTCCCAGTTCCTTCTTTCCGCTGCTGATCAGTTTCTTAGGGAAATACATAAATTCTTCCATATCTAGAATCCCGTCTTTGTTAACATCCATGTACTTGAACGTTATCTCAAATTTTTTTTTCTTGTAGGATGCGATGGTGGCCTGCAAAAATATTCAACAAATGAAGCTTATATTGCTATTTGAAGCCTGTGTAAAATGTTCTATTCCCGCAGTTAACGGTTGAAAGTTTTCTGGTACATTGCCTTCTGAAAGCCGCACTGCTACGCAGGAAAGACGAGGTATCAGATAAAAGATAACACATCTGCAAAGGATATTTCAAGGCTTCCCTTTATAATAAAAAGACAGTAAACGACTACAACTGGGACCTTAGTAACAGCCACTGTATGTACATATACCTATAGTGATATGTATGTCCATGGATCGCCTGAAGATCCAGGCGTCAGTTTGCTTGGGTAATACTTTTACCCAAACTTCGTTCAAGGGAAATGTACAGTTGTCACTAAAACTCATGGCGGGCATCGATTTAAAGAAGCTATAGCGGAAGTGTTTAAAAATGAATCGATCAGAATCATTTTAGCATTTTTAAAAGGACAGGTGGGATCCTATATTGAATGAAAGGCAAAAATTTGAGCTGTACTTGTAAACAAGCTTCATTTGAGTAAGCCAATATGGACCTTTTTTTACCAACAAATCACAGGTATATCTTCTTTAACTTCTGGCTTCAAAAATGTCAACGGCTGTACTATGTGCGACGATATCAGGTTTTAAAAATCCAGTGACTTAGTACCATTCAGTGTTTAAAAAAGAATAGGAAGAAATCGAGTAATGTGTGAGGTAAGAGGGTTATTTTACCGAGTTGGGGGTGGTGGTGGTGAATGGAGGGGGTGGTGGTGGGCTGAGACGAGTGTCGGGTTCTGTGTGATAGCCACCTTGCCTGCTGTTCTAAAACGTAGCCTGCATGTTTCACTTGTGAGCTGTTGGATACAATTTGGCTTTTTTCTAACCTACTGCCGACCAAACCATCGTGCTGGGAAGTGTTCTTCGAAGGGAGTGAAGAAAAAAAGCAGCATGGAATATGCCGGTTTTTACTATTTTTTTGCAGTAAAATAGACTCTGACACTTTGGTCTTAGTGATTTTTGTTTAACACGATAACACCGAACCGGGTGTCCTACCTCGTCAAATCCCTTGACTGCTGCGCAAACAAGGTTCAGCACAAACACCGTTACCGTTAAGAATGTATGCATGCATACAGGCTTTAAAGTTAGCTCTGACTGAAGTAAATATATGGCCTCAACGTTTCTGCTCTGTAGTCTTTCTTACCTGATCGTGTGTTGTGCTCATCCTTGACTGCTTTTGTCTGTGTAAGAGAGGAAAGAAATGGAAACGGATTATAACCACTGTGGTGTTCTGGATGTCCCCTTCGACGGTGAGTGATGTTATGACTGTGCTCTGTACGGTCGCATTTGTTGATGTATGTAATATCACGCTCAGTCATGACCCCATACTGCCGAAGCTTACCTCTCCTAACCTGAAAGCATGAAATTAACACCGAACAGCCCCATAGGATTTTAGACGTGGAATTTCACCAGAAAGGGGCGATCATTTGTAACAGATATTGTGTTAAAGATCGTACAACACATTCTCTGCTAGTTACGATATAAATGGATACAAGGCATGGCCTATTATTTACGACATAGATGGATAAAACACATAGCCAATGTTTTACGATATGGATAAATAAAACACATGCCCTACTAGAGAAGTTACAGTCAAGAATAGTTTACTGATATCTGGTTTGATGTGACCGAGACGTAGCGTTTATAATACAATTATAATCATAATTGCCTTATTGCGTTGTTGATAACTGTAGATATCTATGGCATTTTTTATTAAAATCACTCCTCCATTAGTGCCACATATATTAACTGACACAGGCGCAAGAGATATTATTGTTGAAATGTATGCCGTCTTCGTGAAAGTGTCCAACTGAAATACCTCAGTGGATAGCGTATAGGAATGAATAGTCGTCTGAAGGATCTTCTCCGAAATGGAACTGTACAATCGCATGTTTCATCTCTTCTCGACTGATCCGTCCATCTCCGTCCGTGTCCAAGCGATGAAATGTGGACTGGATGACGCTCTCGTCCGCCAACCCTCTGTTTTTATTGTACTCGCGCCATTGTTTTAAGCTGATAGTACTATCGTGATCGCTGTCAAGGCTATCGAAGTAAAGCCTGGCAACCGACGGGATTGCAGTTTCCGCAAACCAGGTTTTCTTGTTTACCTCTTGATGTACAGTGAGCCACTGATCATCCACAGTGAGGTTGATGACGTCACAAAGTCTGCCCCAAACATTATTATAGACCACTGTCCGATCTTCTCCTAGTTCCTTCTTCCCGTTGCTGATGAGTTTCTTAGGGTAATGCATAACCTCTTCAATATCTAGAATCCCGTCTTTGTTAACATCCATATAGTTGAACAATATTTCAAGTTTCTTTTTCTTGTACGATGCAATGCTAGTCTGCAAAAATATGCAACAAATGAAGTGTATATTTTGATCTGAAGCCTGTGTAAAATAGACTATTCCTGTAGGTAGCGGTTGAAACTTTTCACCCCGGGGTCGAATCACCATTTAACTTTCTCAGCACAGGGATAGCGATTTTGTATACTTTGAGTACAAATTGCATCAAAGCGGATAAACAACGTATGCAGCATGTGATTCTGAATTGAGTGTTGCAGCCAAGAGAGTTATAGGGTGAATTCTGATTGAAAGTCTGGGAGGTCGGTGTGAAGGGCAATTTTCTCGGCCTATCTTTCAACAGAATAGACGCCTCAATCCGCATGAAGATCCAGGCGTCAATTAGCTCAGATAATTCTTTTACCCAACTTCGGGCAAGGGAAATGTACTAATGTCAATAAAACTGATGCCGGGCGTTGATCAAAAAAGTCATGGCAGAAATATATGAAAATTAAATCGATCAGAATCATTATAACACTTTTATTTACGACAGGTGGGGGCCCGATATTACATGTTAGGAAAAAATCTGAGCTGTACTTGTAAGTTCAGAAAAGTATATATATATACTTTGGATTGGTGTTTTACGCCGTATATATATACTGTGTCTGTAAGTTTACTCCACTGTTTGTTGAAGACAGTTTGATTAGTCTCGCCATGCAAGAAATTAAGCTGTTTAATATATATCCAGTTGACCACAATCACTGATTTTATTTAATCTACGTGTACTCTACCTGGATGGCTCAAAGCATTCAGTCTAGGAAAATACATGCATGCCAAAGTCGGAATCATACAAAGACAACAAGTCAACAGTTTTGGGAATTGGCTTATTGATTCGGAACTTCGGAATGTTTGTTTCTACGCATAGATTCAGATAAAATGACGCTCGTTTGCATTTACACTAAAAAATTTAATCTGTTAATAACAAACAGAAAATCTGTTGTCTGAGTGTTGTTAGATTGTATTCTGTTATTGCATCAGATTGTGCTGTTAAATATAACTCACATATTTCATCAATTCAAGAGTTCACTCACTCATCACCTGAGTTGTCGTCGGTGAATATATATATATATATATATATATATATATATATATATATATATATATATATATATATATATATATATATATATATACAGTGTAGTGTAGTTTTTCACGTGACAGTGCTTCAGTGGTGTTACTGAAAAATCTAGGTTTACATTTTCAATTCCTGAAAAAAAAAAAAACCCCTGAACACTTAATCACGACATTCTGCCAAGTAATCTGTGTTTGGATTCTTAGCATAGAGAGTAGAGAAATCTCAAGTGGATACATTAAGCTACACCAACGTGTTGCTTGGGAATACGGCCTGATATGAAGACATTGCGGAAATTTGGTTTGAATTAATACCTGTACTTCAGCTGTATGCTCATAGTTGCTTTACCGTTGTTCGACCAGCAGATCACCAAGACCGACGTCACTGCAGATACGACGAGAAGAATAACACAATGCCCGACTGGTTGAGCTGAGAGAAAAATACTTGCCTTAGATGATGTTGTTGTCAGCTGCTGAATCATTAGAACTCTTTCAAAATTGAAGACAAAAAAAGTTATCGACTGGTACATTTTCATCGAGCGTTGATATCTGCAGGTTTACAGGTATAATATCGGCTGACATGTGCCTTCTTGAATCCGCAGATATACAGAAAAATTCTCCAATGCTGATTGGCGAATATGGTAGCTTAACCAAGGCGGATTGACCATCACTGGCCTAGAATTTTCTCTGAATTAGGATAAGAATATATGGTACAATGTGTGTGCTAAAATGTCAAATTCTTCGGGTTAAACGCTTTGAGTTGTTGAGGACCCGCATGGTGTTTACAAGAGAATGACAGGAACAATACTTAATCCACACTTTTGGATAGCGATCTCTTCAATAAGGTAGATTAATGTAGTTGTGCATTTCTTTGAACCTATGATAAAGTGGGTATTATCCAGTTTAGTGTGAGATTTCGTTTTAAATTGATGTTCACTGTGAGGAGTTGGTATTGGATGCGGACGTCATGGTTGGGTAGACATGTTAGAGTAGCGCAGAACATTTGGAGCGTGACGACCGCATCATGTAAAACAGACATAACATACATGTTCCATTAGATAGATAGATAGATAGAGCTTTATTTCAGACTGAATTGTCCATATAAAAAAAAGATAAACACACACAAAGAAAAAAAAAACAAAAAAAAAAACTAATGACTAAGACTAATGTATGTTCTTTTTTTGTTTTCGTTCTTTAGGTGTTATCCCTATTAAAAGAAGAAAACACCACAGAAGACACCTGGAACAGCCTGGCTTTCTCCTTGCACTGTTATCCAGTAAACTAGACGTATCTCAGTGTAAGAGAATGTATGTTTATGAGTATTTTATTAAGAGAGGCTCTATGTTTGTTAAATAGCCCCCCCCCTCCTCCCCCCCCCCCCCCCCCATCCTGAGTGCATTCATCGGCAGTGTATATTGTTTTAGGTCCTCTACAAGAATTTGACACTTAAAATTCTTGCGAATGGAGACTGTAGTAATAGGAGTATTGTCCGCTGGAATAATTTTCTTCAAAGGTCATTAAGTATCTACTGCACAGTGGCATCGGCATCCTTCAGAACCTGTTTGGGCATAAGCAGAGCCTTAATCAATACACATGACGGATGATTGCTAAAAGAAGATTCTTTTTCTCAAGCTCGAGCCAGTCTTTAAGTACTGAAGGATGTACTGAAGTGGCGACAGGAATTTTTTTCAAACTGTACTCTGTTCTCTATTTTTGGGACACATAACAAAGAGACTACATAGGTCACTCATCTAAAGGCCTTATCAGTATTCAGGGTCACAAATATCATCTGCACAACTTCGCAAAACTAAAGCAACTCATGGTGCGAATATGCAGGAGAATAATTTTACAACAAATATTTTATTTTGAAGTTCCACAAAATAAACCATCTGCCGAAATGTAATCTTTGATGAGAGTTTTCGGTTATAAGCTGAAATTTGGCAAACATCTTCAAGATGGGTATACAAGTTTAATATAATCACCCAGTTATCATGTAGAATACAGGTCCCAAATTCCCATACAAGAAACAAACCAAAGCGAGAATTAACAGCATTAACAGGCTGATCAGAAGTAAGAAGAGGCATGTTATTAATTGTCGATGCCCTATCTTCGAATCTTCGAATACCTAGATTCAAGGCGTAAAATCAACAAGGCATTGTTGCTATACTACATGGTGTAAATACACATACCATTATTAATAAAACACGTCTTCAAAAGCGAACAGGGGGCATCCGTGGCTCAGCTGGTTAGCGCGCTAGCGCAGCGTAATGGCAACATGAGCATATCATCAATGCGGCCGCTGTGAGTTCAAGTACAGCTCATGCTGGCTTTCTCTCCGACCGTACCTGGGAAAGTCTGGCATCAACCTGCGGATGGTCGTGGGTTGCCCCCGGGCTCTAAATGGTTTCCGCCCACCATAAAGCTGGCCGCCGTCGTATAAGTGAAATATTCTTGAGTTCGGCGTAAAACACCAGTCAAATAAATAAATCAAAACAATGTAGTCTTGCAACGATGGCCACTCAACCGAGCCAGTGATGTTGTAAAATTCCGGGTCAAATCTTTTTAGCCCAGCGGAATAATTCTTTACTGAAACCTTGGCACTTTGCTTACATCTCAAAAGTGAATGTAACGTGGAAGGGCTGGTCGAACGTTAAATTCTCCCCTCATGAATTTTTTCATGACAAGGTTGTCTGCAAAAGCTGTGTTGTTTGGTAAGAAAATAACTGCTTCGGTAAGATAGTGCACTTCTGGCTGTGTTAAGAGCACTGTACCCTACACAACCGTCATGCTAAAAATGTCAGCAATAAACAGATGTTCTAATGACTAAACAAATAAAATCGAGATGATATTATTATATACGCAAGTTTGTAGCTACCTGTTTCAAATAAAGCGTTTTCATATATGAACAGTAAAAATTGGAAATATGAATATTTGTATTAACATCTAAATTACTATACCCGAATAGTAAAAGTGTCGCAGTTAGATCTTATAAATAATTTATATTCTTGACCACGGCGTAAAACACAAATCAAATAAATAACCATCTAGGTAGGTCATTAATGTACGTTTGAAATAACAGAGGATCGACGACTGAATCCTGTGGCACGCGGGCATCTCAGATTGTTCTCCACTGATAACAACACGTTGGTTCGTGTCGGACAAGTAATCTTCGAACAAATCAAGAGGATTACCAGTTATTTCAAAGATCTGTAATTTTGACAAGCAAGAGGTAACATCCAGGATGGTCTTCTTTTTAACCTCAACCTTTGCCTTTTCACACAAAAGCATTCTTGATGGAAACAGCTTTGATTCTAGTGGCGTTCTTACACAACCCTTAATCAGTTACCTTTTGTCATCAAAACAGTTCTACTGTGCCATGTGAATGGTGAAAAATGTTAGGCAACCTTTGTTGAAATTGACTTACTGATCACCTCTCTCACCTTTTCCCGGAGTCACATCTTTAGTTTAGAAACTTCTCCAGTTCACAAAACATTCAGATTCTCAATTTTCTCTTTCATTTGCCTACTCTAAATTACTTTTTATGACAATTTTTTACAGACGTCCATGTTATACCGAATGGGATCAAAAATAGTAGCCTAACATTTTTTGACTGGTCACATGATACAGTTGGACTTTTCCTACCTTCAACGATAAAAGAGTTCGCGAACTCAAAACTTCCCTATTGTCACTCTCTGAATTGTTACATTCACGAACCTGGAAGTCGGTCTTGTCACCTGCGGTGTCCTCAAAGTGTCAAAGCTGTACGCCACAAAAAGGGGCCCTATGATAAAGTAATACTGAATTCACCCCACATGATCATGCGAAAATAATCACGAATAACCAGGTAACATGAACTCCGATTTGTTTGTAGCGTACAGCTTTGGCATTTTGAGGAGAATACACTTAAAAAGGCCAAGTTCCGGGTTATTAAATGGAAGAGCAAAGGTCTGCATTCCTTAAATCAAAGCTGAGAGCTGAGAAGATGATTCATTTATTTGTTTAATTGGTGTTTTACGCCGTACTCAAGAATACTTATCCGACGGCGGCCAGCATTATGGTTGGAGGAAACCGGACAGAGGCACAACCATACGCAGATTGCTGGCAGACCTTCCCATGTACGGCTGGGGAGGAAGCCAGCATGAGCTGGACTTGAAGCCACAGCGACCGTGTTGGTGGGCGGCTTCTGGGTCTATGTGCCGCGTTGGCATGCTACCCACTTACGGAGGCCTCAGGAAGAAATAAACAGATCTCAGATCTATGTCTAGTGTTATTCTTTTTTCTAGCATTTGACTGATTAAATCTAGACTAAAATTTAGTTTATATTTTCCTTCCGCAGATATGTTTTATTAGTGTTTGATAAATTGTTTATCTGATCACAGATATTAAACATTGGCCTGTTGCTCACTTTTTGCCTTCTGCGTACGTTATACCCTGCACTGTAATTCAGTTGAGCGTTCTAGAGGCTTCGGTGTTTATGAGTTTAGTGTCATTGTACATGAAGTATACACTCTGGAAATATGTATTGGTGTTGTAAACATGTTTACGATCAAACCATCCAGAATTTTCTTTTACGTTAGTCTATAAATGTGAGCGACGGGGTTGTGAAGCTCGCCGTCATTTATTCAAGTCCAGTTGAGAGCAGTTATTTACTCTGGTGCATTTGAGAGCAGACATATTTACTGTAATTCACTTTGAAGGATTTTACCGGATTTGGAGATATCGGCTTTCGCGCCATTTGACATTCGTCATTTGTATTTCATTATTTGTACGTTGCACTTTTTGATCTTGTGTTTCGCCACTGGCCATTTTTTGAGACATTATTTTGGAGCTTGCATCGCTCATGGTCTCTTTGTGCGATTACATAGTTTCACCCCAGTTTAGCCTGAAAGTGACTTTGAGTATATTTCCTAGGAAACACACATGGCCTGCGTGGCATCACGGCAGCTACTGTCAACCCGTCCGTCCTGAGAAGTTAACCTTCCCAGGCAGTTGAGGACAAACCCTTCAGCGTGGTGTGCCCACTACAGCTTATCACTTGTCACTGTCATCCGTCGATTGAGGAATTCCCCCTAACTGTGGATTCTATATTTACGTGGACTGACTCGCCTTTGAAAGCCGGAATATTCCATGCGGATTTGGACGCTGTCATCAGTAAAAGACTATATATGCTTGTAATTATTTGTATTATTTTGTATATTCTTATCAGTTGTATTATTTGTGTTTCTTTGTTTGATCTTGTGTAGGGTCTATTGCTGATCTGAGAGTTAAACAAACCAGTTGCTTCTCATCTTTTCTCTCCGATAGCGGTACTTCTTGATAGTTATAATGACTAGCTGGTTAAAATGTATACGAATGACCAAGGCTTTTTCATGCTTTTTTAACCTTGGTAATTCCTTTGGTTTGCTCTATTACTGTATATTATACAGCCAGGATCTAGGTCAAGTTAGTCCCATGCAATTTGATCCTTGGGTAAAATAAAATGTGATCATTGGGTGAAATGAATAAACTTATTTCTATGTGACCTTTACGATGATGGATTAACGGATATAGGGGTGAGACAGGGGTAAGTTGAGCCAAGGGGTCAGATGAGCCACGCCCTCAACGTAAAACAAAAGAACTTTATATATGGTCAAAGACTTGTGCTGACGTTTTTGACCTAGTTACATAGTAGCATCTGTCAACATCACGGAAAATAAGGAACAAAATCAACTTTTTGCGACCAAAAGTGAATAATGTTGATCCACACAGCCAACATATTTTTTTTTATTTTTCATCTTATACAAAACTAGTCAAATTAACTTTAGTACATAATGTCCTATGCATGCATTGATAAATGCCACTTAAATGAGCATAGTTTGTATTTGACAAAATGGAGCATTGTGTACTTCCGATAACATTTTGTAAAAAGTGACTCATCTTAACCCGGTCTAACCCTAACGTATGTATTTGTATTGTATTGTAACAGTACGACCTCAGTACGGTAGTACCGTAGGTGGGTAGTACGGTAGGTAGGTAGGTAGTACGGTACGTAGTCCAGTAGGTAGTACGATAGGTAGGTAATACGATAGTACGGTAGGTAGTACGGTAGTGCGTTAGGTACTTCGGTAGAACGGTATGTATGTATGTATGTATGTATGTATGTATGCTCGGGGTTTTACGTCGTACGTAACAGTTGTAGTCACATGAAGACAAAGAGCCATTAGGTGTGTGTACATATACTGTCTTCATGTGCCATGGCAAATCCATGCCACCAAAGTGCTGCCGCGACTGAAGCATCACCTCACCCAGTCACATTATGCTGACACCTGGCCATCGAGTGCTGTTTCCTTGTTCTAACCTCTCAGTGTTGAGCTCCAAGACAGGAAGCAACAAGTACCATTTTAAAAGTTTTTACTATGACCCGAGCCTGATTTGATGCCAGGTCTGCCGACTTCGGATCCCAGTGCGGTGATGATGAAAACTTTATTAAGTTTATCTGACAGCCTGTTAATATCTCCAACTCTCATATTCATGCCTTGTTTCACGACATATGTGACTTACTACCTATGTTTGAATGTGAACTGCTGCATAAAGACATTTACCTATGATATCATGATGCTGAGGTGCGTACTGATATCACAGTTCATAAACAGTTAGATTCCTAGCAATGTGGTAGATCTTCATCAACTGACCAACAGCGGAGAGTTAATCTCGTCCACGGGTTAGAACCAGTTTAGAGGAAGCACACCACCTGACCAGAATTTTCTCCCCTATTGCCTGTGACTCTTACCTGATGGCGAGTCTGAGTTTCTTACCTCCTTGTATTTTTCCCGTCCCCGATAGATCGGTTCGTAGAGCGTCTGCTTCGGGAGCCGTGGATCTAGGGTCAATCATGTGTCGGGTCACACCTAAAACTTTAAAAGAGGAAGTTGTAACTTCCTCGCTTAGCGTTCATCATTAAGGGAATAGTGCAACAACTGGTTGACCCGTATAGATTTCATCGCTCATGCAGGGTGTCTCACTTGCCTTCGGTAAGTCGTCTCCGTGAAGCAACACTAGACAAGCTAGCGGTGGAATCTGTCCTGCAACAAGGAGACACATTACATGTATATGCACCTTAAGGACACCTTCGTCGTCATATTACGGAAAAATTGTTAAGTACGACGTTAAACCCCAAACACCCACGGTGTACGGTGAAATACACCAATCAAACGCATATATATATATATACATATATATATATATATATATATATATATATATATATATATATATATATATATAAGCTAAGTCTTGAACAGGGGATATAGCTAGCCGCATGTAGCGTGATCCCTTTCAAAGAATACTGATTGCTAGTGGGCAGTGAGAGCTGTGGTAGTTCTTGAGTGTTGGTGTGCGACTGTGGAACGCCAGTGTTCTGATGACATACATATATATAGGGAGGAGTAGGTTTCTGTGAGTGAGAGAGTGCTGGATGTTAACGTCATACTTAACAATTTTTCAGTCAAATGACGACGGAGTACTTAGAGTGCATGTGATCTGCCTCCTTGTTGCAGGACGGATTTCCACCACTCTTTTATCTAGTGCTGCTTCCCTGAGATGACTACCGAATGAAAGTAAGCAGCCCCGCCCGAGCCATTATACTGATACGGGTTAACCAGTCGTTGCAGTATCACCTTCATGCTGAACGCCAAGCGAGGAAGTTACAACTTCCTCTTTTAAGGTCTTAGGTGTGACTCTACCCAGGATTGACCCTAGATCTATCAACTGTGCTGTCGGGACCGTTACATTTCCGTGCATGTTGACTCTTATATACATGCAGTCAATATTAAAATAATACACATTTGCTCACCTTCGTTTATATAGAGTCGCCATAGACCACTTAGATTATTGCACAATACTCTGTAAGTGGAATTCAAGGTATTTTTATCAAATAACTTCACCAAACTTTGTGTTTTGATATTTTTTTTTCTTATTATAGATCTATTATTTATATAGTCTCATCTTACTGAGAAAATATGCGATGATAAATATCAGCGTAAGTGCTTGTTAAAACTATTTTTTTTGTACATATGTGGAAACATGTGCATAAGTTAAACCTTGCGCCCTTATCCCACGGTATGACGTTTTCAAGTAATATGTAACTGGGCAGCGTTAAGCTTAGGACACGTGGGGCTTTGATCTCACTTTCCCTTTTCTGGCGTTTTGAACGGATTTGTATTTTCAGCTATTAATATCATTGATGCAAAGAATGGCACATGGGAAAGGGCTTGCTACACTAGCAGGTCGTGTCTCAGTTTGCTCAGGCAGTCTGACAACCAAACCTGAAACAAGGCATGATTCTTTAAACACAATTTTCGTTTAAGAGGGTACCTTAGCAGGGAAGTAAAGTTATTCTGGTTGTGTGTTTAACGCACTGAAGCCAGCAGTATGCTTTAGAAATTCGTAACATGACACTGGATTAATGGCCATTACTAACTTGACAAAGTACCGGTACTTTAAGAATTCTGGTTTAAAGGCATATGTGTGATTCAACGGCTATAAAACCAGCTAAGTTTAGTATCTTGTTTTTGTGACCAAAAATCGAAACTATATATTTGCAGTCCGTTTGATTATTCAATTGTCTTGAGGTAATAGCAAATTTTTGCTTTAGGGTTAACCAGGATGTCTTTTTCCCTGTTGTGAAACCGGAACTCACATGTAAGCCTGCGCCGACTTCTCGATCTTTGTGGTCTACAGTCTTCTAGTGCAGGCGGCTCTTCTTTTTAGACTTGGTAAAGGGGGTGGGAGAGAGACATGGTGGTTTAAATGGTGGCAGGAAGACAGTTACCACATTTCAAACGCTCAGTCTAAATCACATTTCAAACTCGAGTAACTATTTAGTTCTAATACAAATGTATCTATATCTCAGTCGAGCATTACATATGTATCTCAGTAGAGATTTAATTGTGTATCTCGATCAAGCTTTACTTGTACATCTCAATCGAGCTTTACTTATGTATCTCAGTTGAAATTTAATTGTGTATCTCAGTCTATCTTTACTTGTGCATCTCAGTAGAGCTTTACCCCTGTATCAGTAAATACACTTAAAAGGTCACAGTAAACACAAGGTGAGGTTCATCAATGAAGTTCACCTCCCAGCGGTGTCTAATAGCATTAACTTACTACTCAGATATAATATAACGAAACCTGAGATATGATTAGTTTTGTTACATGTTAACATAAATACGCATTGGACCAGTTCGGAGAACTGTTTGATGCAGAACGAGCAAATAGTGCGTAATCAAGGGGCAAAACTCTTCGAGACATGTGTTGGTTACAGGCGTTTCGTGTATGGAGAATCTTAAGGCTGCTTATTATTCAATTTTTTCCCTTCATAATATAGTATATCCTATTATGATATGTTCCAAATGAGGAATTGCCAGTTTCAAATTTGAAAATGTCTTTCGATTTGTTAAATGTGAGACTTCAGTGTAGTATAGAAAACGTCGTTTTGACTTACAGTTGACAGGTTAAACTCTCTTATTCCACTTGTAATGATGACAAGCAGCCCTGTGTATCACTTATATGTGCTGGTTGACATTAAATTTAGTGGTAAATTGCTACGGAATCTGGATCCAGGATTGAACCTGATGGTCGTTTGTGTCTTTCGAGCTTTGCCCGGTTTCCTCCCGCCATGCTGGCCACCGTCGTATAAGTGAAATATTCTTGAGTACGGCGTAAATCACCAATAAAATAAATACATAAATAAATCTAGGATTCCTTTAAAAGATTCTTGACCATTAACAGATAGGACAGAAATGCCGAGTTGCGGAGGTGAGCCCATCTGAGTGCCTTTTAGTTATCAATTCAATGCTAAAGAATTATAAGCAATTGGCCTGTGTACATGGCAGAGGTGTGATGATCTGAACATAAAGGAATAAAGGATTTAACATCAAAAGTATTTGTGAAATTGCCTGTAATAAAACGGTCCAAAACTATGAACTGTTTCGTTCCTCCCTTTAGTACGTCACCCACTAGTACAGAAACACTACAGCGTCACAGAAGAAAACGATGTGTTCTAAATACTACAATTTGACCCGTTTTATAGCTCGTCCTGATCACACATTGGTTAATCTTCATGAAACAGGTCGTCTTGGTCCATGCGTGATAGAGAATGTGAGATGCATTCTGAGCGCCAATTTTCTGGCATTGCTAAGGTAACTGCTTTTTCTTGTCATCTGATATACTTAGGTCTCGATGTGCTGCAAATCCATCAAGCCAACTGGAGCTGTCTCTTTTTGGATGTCGTGATTAAGACATCTGTCTTCGGGAAAAGAGGATTTTTTTTACATGACACCAGTTTAATTCTGGGGTAATTTTTAAATTGATCTGCATTCATAAATTAAGACTCACGACAAGTAAACTATCGATTTTGATGACTTCGTTATTAATATTGATGGATGAATAATCGATATAAATAATTATTTATTTAAATTATAAATACTAGTATCTATTTTTAGCCTGTGTAGCTGTTAGATAATTATTTCTCCTTCCTGACATATCGCAATAAGTTTTCAAGGTTTTCTTACAACTGAGTTACACAAGAAAAACTTTCAATTTTTTACAGATATTAATACCTATAGTACATGTATCACTTACGCGGTAAATAAATTATTTATTGATATCAATAGATCATTTTTCGATATACGTAAAGCTATTATTGATATCGACAATGGATTAATCGATATCGATAATTGATCAGTCGTTTATTAATGTCCACAATTCTTGATTAAATTTTAATTTTACATTTCTCCCTCCGTAATAGTTATCTGCGTCCAGACAGTCCTCTTGACTTACATCCCATGAAAGGGATTCTAGAATCTTTTTAGCGATGTCTGTTTTTCGTTTGATGTAATAGTTTCCTCCGGAAGGCACACACATAAAACTCGTTGCCTTTCCATGTCGAAAGAACTTCCCTGTTGCTTGTTTTCAATAACATGCTTTTTGTCCGGTGGACAAATATCTCCTATATCAAAAGGGTTGGGTAATTTGATAATAAGAATCTCAGCATTGTTCTTGTCATGTTATCGTAGCTCATGCATACAATACACGTTGCTTTGACGTGAGTATTTTAAGAACTTAAATCCAGGAATCCCATAAATCTGCTTTATACGTCCTTGTCCAGATGGAAGTTTGACGGC
Source organism: Liolophura sinensis (assembly GCF_032854445.1). Classification (NCBI taxonomy): domain Eukaryota; kingdom Metazoa; phylum Mollusca; class Polyplacophora; order Chitonida; family Chitonidae; genus Liolophura; species Liolophura sinensis. Next base: position 7,592,735 of record NC_088299.1, read on the forward strand.
CCGTGAAATATTGCTTAAAATTTGCTGGCATTCCTATGTTCTTTTTCCTGCAGACGCGTTTAAACGTGTGAAGTGAAAGATGTTATCTTATGCATCAAATGTGGATACAGCGAAGGCTACCTGTATCGTTATCTTCTGCTGTATTGATCCTGAGGTATTTACATTAACTCAGCTGCTGTCTTTTGATAAGACTTCACTTACAAGACATGGAGTATACATGTCCAGATTTTCACAGCTGTACTGTTAGGATTTCTATCATGTTTTGACTTCTGAGAGACTATTGTGTTTCTTTATTAGGCGGCTTATTTGAGGCAAGAGGATTCTGTCTGTGAAGATTTGAGCAAATTAGAATTTCTTTACCTTTTGTCCCCACTATCCTTTAGATCTCCAGAAAACTCATCAAGACGTTTCACAACTCACCAGAATTCCTACGAGGAACACAACCTCATAGGCTATTCGACGGCTATTTCGGACAATCCGGATGAATATGATATTAGATTCAGGTCTTTACGCAACCCTCTTGAGAAGCAACCAAAAATTTGAAATAATGCAAACATTCAAATGCCCAACAATCTATGCGTTTAAAACAAACATTCGTTTGGTAGCCGTCAACCACAATGAACGTTCGAGGTTCAAACGTTTAACAAAAATCTAGTGTGGCAAATTTAACATTTAACATACCCGTACATACACAGAGGATAGTAACATCAAAAGACAGTAGGATTTAAATTATACTCATTATTTCTGGAGCATGCAAACAGCAAACAGAACTCTGAACTTTCACAGATATATTTATATATCTCGGGACTGAAACCATCACTGGACTTGACTGTTTGGTCAATATTGGACTCGTTATAGCAGAGTTTAACTCTGGATTAATAGTATATTTCAATCATTGTTGTTGCTTATTACCCCACCCACTTTCTGTATATATGGGCGTAGTTCCATTATTGATTGACTGAAAATATCAACATAGTATTTGACATTTAATGGTTACTGCTACAATTACAAGATATCTGGTTTCTTGGAAGTGCTATTTTTAACTATGAATGTAGATTGTTACAGTCACTTGCTGTTTAAAAGATAATAACTGATGATGTTTTACACAGTAACATTGGCTGAGTTTTTATTAGGTCGATCCTGAAAATCTACATTTTTTGTTATTTCCCATTCGCAGTTTAAGGCATTTCTTGACATTTAGGACAAGAAGTAACCATAGTTTTATCCTTGGGATCTTTTTGAGACTGGTATAGAGTAGTGAATGGTGATTCACACGTAGTAATAGTCTTGGAAGTCGGTTTAGATTAAGATTTGTGTGGTTATAAGAACGATATCGCTGGAAGAATGTAGCATTACGTTTTTGCTGTTATTCTATATATTCTCCGGTTGTAAACTTTGTTTTGGCAAAGCTTACCGTGACATTTAAGTGTTAGATGTGGTAGATATACTCTAGGAAGCGTTTGATAGCAGTACTTACTCATGATGACATGAGTAATTTAAAGAAAATTGTTCGTAAATTCACACTTGAAAATGAGGTCCTACCGTCCTTGAGGCAGTCTTTTTGCGCGTAAGCAGGTTTCATACACATGGTAATTTTATGTAGATGTCTCATCTTGTAGATGTGAGATAAGCTTTTTAATTAACGTCATGGATAAAAGGAATTATTACGTCTTTTGATGATTTTAATCAGTCTGAATAGTGGTTTTTAAGTCTGACATTACTTGAGAAGTTTTAAACGTTTGTGCGGAAAAACGTATTTTCCACGTCAATGACAGTGATAGTATGTTAGCAGGTTTATGACTGACGTGTAGCTATTTTGCTGGTTAGCCAATCATGTGGCTGGAATCCGCACTTAGGCTCCGCCTACATGGTTGAACATCTATATATGAAAAGCGTCAGAATGAATATTGATGAGAACAGTAAACATCGTACGTATCTGTGCTAAAATTAAATATAATAAATGATCTAGTAAGTCGTCAAATGCCCACCATAAACTGTTGAACAAGATGTGCGAGGCCGTTTCGGTGAATTCATAAAATTGGATGCCATTAGGTGTAGTCCTTGACCGATGCTGAGCAGAACGGTTCTGTCGTCCTTGAAAGCTTCAGTTCCCGAGTACAGGTTTGGAGTTTTAACGTTAGTGTGGATAGAACCTCTGTAGATACTAGGTGGTCGTATCAGGAACTGAGGAGCTTATGGGGTAATAGGTGCGCCATAATGATATAGTGCTGTGTTTTGATGAATTAGAAACACCGCCACATCTCTATCATCAACCTGTGTTACTTGTACACAGGGGAAAGAAAACTATTGTTGTTTATTGTGGAACGGAACATTCTCTCTTGACCATCATCATTTCATATTTATTCCACCACTGGATTTCATATCTTGAATTTAAAAGCCAGATTATTGAAATCAGGAGGAATGGTATCTACTTCGATATCAAAATTATGTCGCACTGCTTCCACAAGTTTGGTGTAAATGTTGACATCATTCCATGGTTTGTACCAATATTCACAAGGCGCTACCAAAGGTGAATGAGTTCAAAAGAACTAGTAATCTCCATAGACTTTCAGAGTAAAAAGGAAACATAGTCGCGCTACAGTTGAGCAGTAGCAATGATTGGAAGAAAGACTCGCACCACTACCACAAAACTTAAAAAATGTATAAAGTCCAAAATTAATGCTTATTCTTACAAAGTGAAGCAGTCAGCAGTTTCTGGAAAGACGATCATGAAAAATTAGTATCTAAATTACGTACCATGCTAGTTATAAGTTGTCAATAATCAAAATGTGTACATAAGATGGCAATCTAATTCAGCTGTCAATGGGCTATTGAATTTTGAATCTTTTGCACTATTGGGCTACCAATATCATAAACACGATTTAAATCTATTCTACCTTTTCATCGTTAAGAAAACTACTGTAGCTCACAAACGATATTTAGTTGTTTTAGTAACTTTTCATTTAGTTTTCACATGGGTGTACTGGTTCCCCCCGGGGTAAAATAAAATCTCATTCAGGTTAAAACTCATCTGATACAAGAAACTGCATTTTCTTTTCCGAGACCAGACACCGAAAATGGCTGGAAAAGTTATTTTAACTACAGCTTTTAACTCTGAGACATATTACTAGGAAAATATATTGTCACAATGTAAAATGCCTACAGCATAGATAGTTGACAAATTATCTCAGTCACAGTTTTATTCTAACTGTTCATGTAAATGCTTCAGTGGTACACGCCCCGTGGCACTATGGATCGAGACTTACTTGATGGACGCTCTGTTTCCATCTTTGAACTCCTTGGAGCCACATCAAGCTGTATGATACGATGGAAGTTTCCTCCGTGATGAATCCAGTTCTCACCCGGTTGACGCCTTTTCACGAAGTGAAATGTTCTCAACCAGGTGGATAGTGAAAGAAATGACTACAAACTTTTAAGAAATTAAAATGTCGTATTTGACCCATTTTAGGGGAGAGAGAAAGAGCAACCTTTCTTAAAATGGTTCGGGTGAATTTGAAATGAAGTTTCCACGTCAAGTTTAAATACTGCTAGCCATTCAAACATTTTATGATTCAAACGATTTTCACCCACTGAGTGAGACCATGCAAGGAACATAGCATATTGGTGAAGGCCAGCCGATGGACCCAACACATCGGATGTTCCATCAGCCATTCTCGTGAACACGTTACTTTTTATTCCATTCCATTCCCGGTGAAAGTAATTGTGACGTCAGATTGAACATTTGTAACCAAGGTGTGGGACATCCGGTTGATCCCGTTGGCGTGGGTGTCTTTCAGCTTGAATATTTCCTGCCCTTGGCTCGCGTGCACCTAACAAAGATCTCGTACTTGTACGAGCGATTGCACTTGTACGATAAATAAGACAAACTTATTTAGCACTTACTGCCTAAAACACCAAACAAATAAATAAATATAGATATTTAACACTTAGCAATGGCCAAAAGCAATAAAAATGTAAAATCCCTTATAATTTATTTCATGAAATTGATCAGTATCTTGATGCTCAAGTAAATATGTAAGCTGTATATAAGTTAGTTACCAGATTGTTTTCGTCTTCTATTGTTGTACATGTAATATCCCCTAAGTTGACTCAGTAACACTATGTGTATATAGGCATTTAAAACTTCTCTTACTGCAGTAAAATCATTCACTATGAATGGGATTAGGTTTTTATTCTCTGGTTATTCACAATTATATTCAGAACCATTTTTTTAACGTTTTTTAAAAATTACTCGGCTTAAAATGAAGGGAAAACACTATAAGTCTTGCTATGTAAGTTCACAAAAGCATTTATTACAGCAGGTTTAAACGTTGCCATATACATATCTATGAGCTCTAAAACATAATTTCATTTCCATATTTATTCGTACACTCTTAGACCCAGGAATGGTATCTTTAGATTCCCGTTCAGAATCAGTATAGAAAACTGAATGGCTATCTATATTTTATCAGAAGTGTGTCGAAATTACGTATATACGTACGTAATATACGTATAGTAAAAATATTTATTTTGGAAAGAAAACTTCGGCGAAAAAAGATATAGCTATCTTTTACACAGCAACTGGCTATGTATAGCTAGATAGGCCCAATCTGTTGGCTGGCATCTGTCAAGTGCGTCTTCACTTTTACTCTATCGCGCGTGTTCTTCCGGAAACAGCAGTTAGAACAAAGCTGAGATCTTATCCCTTCACGCATGGCTGAACTGCAAGCTGCGTACAGAATACAGTTAACCAGTGGGTTGGTAATGTACAAGGCCGGCCCGAATAAAAACACATAATAGACGCCGGCATCTCGGGTAGTGTAGATACTGTTAGCGCCATTTAGAGCAACCCAAATCGACCCTGTCCCTGCAATCGCATTACACAGCAAGAAGGCAATTACGATGGAAACCAGAATCCGAGTGATCTGCTTCTCTCGAGATTTTCCCTCCTCGACGTTGGCATTATTGCTTTCCGCCATTTTCAGCCTGTTCTTCTGCGCCAGCCAGACATGCCAAATGATGGCCGAATTGAGGCCAATCAAAATGATGAACGGTAACGCTTCAGCTAACAGGAGGTAGGACCAGAAAATTATTGCTGAGAGCATTTTGTCATGACCCAAGTCAGTGAAAGTATAAGCGAAATATTTGTCTCCCGACACGGGGTCCACCTTTTCAAACACATGGCGGCGAAAAAATCGGATACCATTGAGAGCAATGGCGAAAATATATGCTCCAATCACGGCCAACTTGGCGCGAAATTTCGTGCAGTATTTCTGAGCCTTTAGAGGCCAACCTACTGCAATGTAGCGCTCTGTTGTGAATGAAATGGTCACCCAGACGGCTGCAGTATGACACAAACTTACCAACGGGAAAAAATAGCTAATCTGAAAGGCCCTAAATGTTTTGTATGCACGACTTGCAACGACTGACTCGAAGGCGGTTAATGTCTTGGGAGAATAGTTTATGACAAAAATCACGTCAGCCACGGCCAGACCAATAAGGTAAACCGACGTGGTGGACTGTAGAACGTCTTTGCGTAGCACTAACAAGACTAAAACATTTCCTATAATCGCTAAAATTGCAACAATAGGAAAATACACTCCTATGATAAAATACTGGATTCTGTCAAATGTTCTTTTCCAGGGCGGAAAAGAGTTTTCATTTCTGGTGAACTCATCTGACACGTTCGTACGGTGTGATGTGTGATTTGTTTGATCCAGCGTTGAATCTGACTCTATGGTTTCTATACTGGAAAAGTTCCCAGAGAGCAGGCATTCGTCCAACAGCTCCGTTTCTTCAGTAATTACAAGATGGTCGACCTCTTCTTCGTGAACAATGCTTAGACACCTGTCTCCTAATGTCGCACTCTCACTTGTCCCTAAAACATCCATTGTGGACAACATCCAGACCAACAGCATAATCTTTTTGTTCAACATGCCTTTTGATAATGTGCTTTATTCTGAAGAAAAAAAAACCACAAAAATAAATTCCCGGAGGGCATTAAAAACAATGCAACAGTTGTTAATGTAATACCAAGTTTATACTGATCGTCTTTGAGTTAATTCTGCAGCAAAAACATACTGTATCCAGCAGGGAAATGGTGAGAGGAAACCGGATATAGCCCCGGGGGAAAAAACCCACAACCATCCTCAGGTTGATGTCAAACCTTTCCACGCGAACGACTGGATAGGAGGCCAGCATGAGTTGATCTTGAACTGACAGCAATCGCATTGGTGTGATTGCGCTGCGCTAACGAGCTAACAACTGCAGAATTTTTGTTCATATATTTTTATTTTTTATTCCCTTCTTTACAATTCATTAACGCTTCTGTGTAATTGTATTGGAAAAGCAAAGGTGGTAGTTTATAAGAGCTGCGGCGTAACAACAGAGAACGATCTGTTTATATACAGCTTGAAATAGAGAGACAAAATTGTGCGATCACGCTCACTGTTTTCTTGTACGACACAAGCAAACTTAAACCGCTGATACCAAGCGTCCTTTATATGGGAGAAGCGTGTGCTTATTTATATTCAACGAAATACTAAAATCTATATACGACGGGCCGTAACACCGTGCGATTCTGCACACAGATTAGTAGAAGTAGATAGTGGAAGTTTCTGACAGCTGGAGGGATTTATTACGTAACCAATGTATGACACACATCTTCGATTTCTCGTCATTTTTCGTATGACATAAAATATTACGCAATGAGACAATATGTGTCAATGAGCCATACTTAGAGTCACGTTTACATATGGTTTTATTGATCAGGCAAAGAAAATACACAACGTACGTATATTGCGCATACTCAGACGGTGTAATCCTATACAAGGAAATGTTATTATCGAGAGTGACAGCTCCCATGGCCTAATTGTTAGAGTGCCCACCTCAAAGTCGGAAGGCTTCATACTTAAAAATGGCACTTGTTGCTCCCTCGCTTGGCACTCTGGACTGAGCGGTTAGAGCAAAGAAGCAGCACTGGCTGCGCCGGTATCAGTATAATGGCTGGGTGTCATCTCTGGTGTCTTCGGCATGATACCTCAGTGCAGCAATTTGGCAACATGGACTCGCCCTGCCACTAGAAGACGCAGTCTGTACACACACCTAATGGCTCCTCGTCGTCATATGACTGAAAAATTGTTATACGACGTCAAATCCTAAACATTCTTTCATTATTATCGCTATTCATCATCTCGGCTTCAGTAGTCCGCTTTCATCGGCTCTTTTCCCTTTTGTTAGTGTATATGATAGGCATTTGTCCTTACAAAGAGGAGTCACGTAAAGCTACTTCTCGCCTCCATCAAGGCGGCACAAGGTTATATGTACTGTTATGCTGCAAGGTCCTGTTGTCGAACGAATAAAACTGTTAGAGTAAAACCTTGAGACCGGATTTCGCTATACACGTATGACCATTTGCTAATCATTACACTGTCGAGGCTTTTTGTTTGGAGTTGACTCTCCATGCTGACGCCTTTTGTATTGATGTCATAAGGAAATACCGCATGTATGTTTTCGAAAGGTAAAAAGTGATATTGTATCATGTGAATGACAAAAAACGTTTTTTGACATTAATTTACCAGTCACATGTCTCACCGTGTTCCGGAGGTATACACGACACCTCTTCCTGCCAGGAACACAGTAAGTTCCCAAACGTTCAGTTCCTCCATCGTTCATGTAATCTAAACAATTTTTGGGAAAAACTTTTTCAGACGCACCTGTTATAGTAAATGTGATCAAAAATTATTGCCTGATATTGTTGGTAGGTCAAAAGGTACAGTTGGACTTTTTAACCTTTAGTGATGAAAGAGTTCGGACTCGAGACTTCCCGACACTAAAAAATTAATCTGTTGTATTGAACAGAAAGTCTGTTATCTGAGGAATGCTAAACTGTATTCTCTTATTGCAGCAGATTCTTTTGTTAAATATGACACACAGTCTATTAATTCAACCTAACCATTCTATTAGACAAACAGGATCATCTCTCAGACCACAGACTTTCTATGGAATTTAACAAATTATCTTTTTGAGTGTATTCACCTTAATTCAAAATACTCATTCTACATAATTTCCTTCAGGAGGGGTGAGTAGCTATAGTGATGGCCCCCGTTTAATTTCCTTCAGGAGGGGTGAGTAGCTATAGTGATGGCCCCCGTTTAATTTCCTTCAGGAGGGGTGAATAGTTATAGGATGGCCCCCGTTTAATTTGAAATGTTCCAGGTCTATCATCTGGCCATTTTAAACTCTTATGAACATTGATAAAAGGAAGTACATTTTCAGCGAGCTTATATACCTATTTTAGATTAACTGCAAAACTGTTTGTGAGCAAAGGTGTATTTTGCTTACAGAAAGAAACTTGATTTTGTTGATGAAATATCATTGAGCGCAATTCATCGCTGTGAAATATAAGGTACATTTCGCACATTTCACACCGTATATCTCAGCTGGGCTTTGATTGCAACCATTCATATATCCAAAATGACGATCTAATTCTACACGATGAATAGACAGTCCCGTGCCCCAAGTTCAGCGGAATTAGACACAGTCATGAAGTAGAGTGCCAGCTATTCTGGACTCTCTGTCCATATTTGCTTATGTACACGCCGTATGCAGGACCCTGTGGTATATTGCTGTTCATGTAAGGACACTTTACAATGTGAAAATTGAAATTATCCGTCTTGTCGTATAGGCGGTGAAAGAAAATCGTAGGTCCAGATAAGATGTACATTCTGGAGAGTGTGTGGTTTCCTTTAAATTCAACGAAGGTAGATATATACTTTTCACAACCTTTGCTGTATATGGATTGCTTAAACCTAGCAAATCATCAGTAGATCGTTTACTCAATGAGAAAGATCAGGCCTAGTGAGGAGTACTCCTTAATAGCTTCTGCATATAGCCGTATTCAAATGAGAATGGGTATAGGTCGGCCAAAAGGGAGACACAATTTGTGCCAGTCGGAATATATATACACTTGTTGATATAAGGTTTCACCAAATTTCACATACGTGTTATTAATGGGAAATTTAAGCAACTCGATGAACAGCGAAACTTTCCATGAATGGTAACTCCCGTATCTAAGACATACTAATGTTGCAGCATGAACTATAGACTGATTGCATGTTTAAAGGGAGAAAAAACTCTAAATATCGAAGTAGGCATTACTAAATAGATCACTTAAAACTATGCATAAATATACTTTCAATTATTGTTTTAGATTTTTGTGAAAACAGATAGAAGAGGCACTCAAACCTTGGAATTCTAAGATGGACTTTATGAACCATCAGAGGTTAGAAACGTAAAAGATTACTGACATAATGTGCCCCAAAATTTCCTCCTTCTGGTGAACATCGGCAAAAAAAAAAGTGATGTGACGTCAGAGCACCTAGATACCGTCAGTACAGCCCATAAAGCCCACGATAGTATTCAAATAGTTGAATGGTTATCAACGCTCTTTAAAAATCAGAAAAGGAATGGAAGTATTTTTAGGCATAATTTTCAGTGGTCTGTATCATGAACCTTACTTCATATTTTAGCTTTCTTTGCCTTTAACGTCATGCTCAAGAATTTGTCCCCGTCTGTATTATGCCAGGAGAAACCGGAATACCCGGTTTAAAGCACAGACCTTTGGCAATTTACTAGTTTGGCTCTATATTGCCACCACGAACAATAACAGTGTATGTTAAAATTCCTTGTCAAATGGCGAGGTTGAACCAGCACCTCATGTTTCCTACCGACAGGAGATAGGGCATCTTGACCACTCGGCCACGATCCTCTTGCACTGAACTACAGACGTAGTGTCCGCAGAATGACTTTGCTAGATTGTACAAGGGAACTGTGTACTTACTTCTGACCACCGTTAATGTCGCCGTATGATACCTGCAAATGCCAATGCTGCACCTCAAACACCAAACTAGCAACAATGACAAAGTAATTAACACTTCCCTTTTATATACCTTCTTTTAAGACAGGATGTAAAATTTCCAAAGGTATCCATCGAAATTCAAAGTACAGAGCCAAGGAAATGAAGCTGAATTTCCTTGGCTGGCTTCCTGTCCTGTAGTCTCATTATGGTTAAATCGGATTAAATGTGTCAGTTCCAGGAATCGTGGCTTTCAGTGTCTTAACGACCTAATTGTCCGCAATCTGCTTTCGCCTATCACAGGGAAACAAACAATATTTTGGAAATAAACCTGTCTTTGAATTATGAAAGATAAAAGCCTGGGAAAATTATAATTGTTTCCATACTTGTCTCCTGTAAAGGACTATGTTCAAAATTCATAACCAAAATGAAAGTCATAAGCTAGATTTAATTCCAGGTGTTTGGAAATACGTAAATATAGTGCCTGGGCCCGCAATCATCAGGATTAAGCGTATGATTTGATTACCTCGGCCAGTGGCCCCATTACAGGAAACTAGATCGGCTCTGTCGTTCGGAATTTAAAAATAATATCGAGTCAGCATGATTGATCTAAGTGGGCGTTCAGTTGTAACAGGACCGTCTGAGATTTCCAAGATATTTTTTTTATTTTTCCACAATCAGGAAGATGGTTATGGTTTAATTGGTGCTGATATGGTCCCCTGTTTATTACAAACTGTCTAAAATACATCTATCTCATTTCTCCTATAATCATTGCAAAATTAACATTCTGAGAGTTAATATTGGAGTATTTAGTGAGGCGCATTTTAAAATAAAATGCATGTCGGTGAAGACGTATAAACTACCGCTAATTCCGAGTTATTGCGACATTCACAGCATATAGGACTCGTGTTGTCTTGCACCCAGGTTCCTCGTTAAAAAAGTAGCTCATGCTATAAAATACATGTAGAATGTCGAAAATGTGACCATCGGACAAACTCACATATAGAACGATGGACAGACTTAGTCACAACTATAAAAAGGAAACTTTAGGAAACCGAGAAAACATCTGCTGTTCTCTGTTTGAATTCTCTTTCATTGATCTGTATCTTAGGAAATATAGGGTTGGCTGGAACCAGAGACTTCAGTGGTTACATTTTTTTATCAATTTGGTTGGAGTTTTATGTCGTACTCAAAAAATATTTCATTTTACGACGTCGGCGAGCATTGAGTTGGGAGAAACTTGGCAGAACCCGAGGGAAACCCATAACCATCCACAGCTTGTTGACAGACCTTTTCACGTACGACCGTAGAGGAAGCCGGTATCAGGCTGGGTATGAATTCACAATGATTGCTCTGGTGACAGGTTTATGGGTCATTGTGCTGCGCTAGCGCGCTAACCACTAGGTCACGGAGGCCTCATAAACAATTGTTATACCAGCAGCAAAAAGCCCAATGAAAACTGAAAGGAATGAGGTACTTTTCCAAGATAAATTAACCATTAATATCTTGCAAAGGGTGATCAATACGATACCGCTCTAAAGACATATCCTCATCGCAAATTAAAAAGACAACAAAATAAACCACACAGCTTAGATCCAAGTTACTGTAAGGAGGGAAAGGTTCCCATTCATGTGGAAAAACGGGGTACGCACAAGACCATAAGTCACAGAAAAAGGTGCTCGTTCTGTAGGAAAGGTTCTTTTTGAAATGAGACGCTTGTGAGAACTTGTTTTCTAGCTTTTAGCTGCCACAATAGCTGTATAGTATAATTTAGACGTAGGCCCACAGTACAGAGAGAAAAACCAGAGCAGCGACGAGTGCGATAGCTGGCAAATGGTTAAAAACAGCCTATTGTCAATTTACCTCAATTAGGGTTTTATTCTAACTATTCATGTAAATGCACAAATGGTAGTAAATTACACGTTCCCTAGCACCATGGCTTGAACAAAATTCGGTAGAAAAATGCAGTGATGTTAATTACAATCTATTCAAGTCACTCATCTAGAATTACTCAAAATACCGTGTTGTCATCACATAGTATAGTCAGCTGTAGCCAGGTGAGTAAGGCGCTGGACACAGGATTTGTGGGTTCAATTCAGGCTTTGGAGAGGGAATTTGAAGATTCTCGTGTGTCCGTGTGCAGTCTAGTCTTTCACCAATATGGCGCACCAATAAAGAATGACACACAAAGAAAAGTTAGTTAGTGACTTGCAAATTGTCGACGGTTTTTATCAAGGAAAACTGACCGGCATCGTAGGAGTGGAAAAGTTACGTGTGTTGTTAAAAGGCGATCAGTCAATCATCTCGAGGCCAGAAGAGAGAATTAAACGATCTGCTTTTTATGTTCAAATAACAAATCTGGTGCAAACTTCAGATGCGTTATTCGAACAACGAATATCGCGAGTATTTTAACACTAAATTCAATATTCCGATCTCGTGTAACTAAAGAGATGTGTTTTATTACAATTTACTTGTCAGATGTATCAATAGTAATGTTGCGATAAGCATAAATAGTCCAGTATGCGTGACTGTGTTAATATTAAGTAAAAATGTTTAATGTCTATATTACTTCGGATTTACTCTATTCATATTTAAAAATAATCGAGTGACATTAACCAATGATGGAAATGTGTCCGCAAAGGGTGGGAAAAAGGTGGAAAGCAAAATGAAAGACAAAAAAGTTGATACTAAAGTGTTCGGGTATTGGCCGTCCACAAAACCAGGTCTGAGATTTTTTTTTTTGTTTTGTTTTACGTGAATTCGATGACAATTTCGTTAAGATATTAATGACTGGAAAATGAAAATTTCTCAGTTTTGAGCATTTCTTCCAGCTCAGCATCCAAACTGCTTTACTCATAAATCAGTTTGATTTACAGTAGAGTATTACAGAAAAGACTAAAAGAGAGAATCTATTTATTTCAATAAGTGAGTGAGTGAGTGATTTAGTGCTTTAGGTTTAACTTCGTACTTAACAATTTTTCTGTCATATGACGACGAATTAATCCTTAGAGTGCATGTAATATGCCTCCTTGTTGCAGGACGGATTTCCACCGCTCTTTTTATAGTGCTGCTTCCCTGAGATGACTAGCGAAGGCAAGTAAGGCGCCCGCCCTAGCCATTATACTGATATGGGTCAACCAGTCGTTGCAGTATCTCCTTCAAGTTGAGCACCAAGCGAGGAAGTTACAATTTCCTCTTTTAAGGTCTTAGGAGTGACTCGACACGTTTTGAATTCAGACTAGGTTTTCGCACGCTGTTTGAAAACTCTTCCAGAAAGAAAGAAAGTGTCTTTTTGCCTTAAAAAAAAGTGACTTACGCGCCTGGACTGACTTGATATATATAGAATCGTTCGCAAAAAGACAAGTAGCATAACATAATCTGTTCTATCACAATCTCATATTTCTCAAGTGACCTGCCTTCTATTATACTTCGGTATTAACAGCAAACAAGATCTTCCCACTAGATAGCCCTGCTACGTGAACACAGAGATCAAAACCTTGTGCTACATTCGTCTGTTAACAGCAAACAAGATCTTACCACTAGATAGCCCTGCTACGTGAACACAGAGATCAAAACCTTGTGCTACATTCATCTTTAACACTTGTGCTGGAGCAAGAGCGCAAAGGAAACTTGAAGACCAGTTGAAGTATTGGTAAGGTCTAGGCAGTATTGTTTCCCTGTAAGAACAATATATTTAACACGGGACAAGGCAATTAGCTCCATCCAAATGGAAGCTAATTAATTAAATGTCAAAAGTCTTGCATTCGCCATCGGCTACTTTCCTTAATCCACAGATTTTCTGATGTCCAGATGTTGCCATTTCAGTCTCAGCTGTCGGCTTCCCGATTATGACTGGTTTTTATCAAAGCCGTAATCATCTTAGATGCCAGATGAAGACTTTTGCAGCAGTACTCTTCAACTTTGTGTTATCCTTTTAGCAAATAGATCAAAGGGAGTAAGGTATAAGCGAGACATCTTTGTTTAACTTAGATCATTGTTTCCAAGGAGAAAATTGTATAAAAGAAGATTCAGGGTTGTACAGGTGTTGCTCTGTTTTGGTTGAAAAACTGAATTGGGATATGAACACTGCCTGGTCGAATCGAAATATAAGCATAGAATATTGCACCAGATGGCTAAGTACAAATTGGACTTTTTACACTGTTTCGTTATACAAACACCTCCATTGTTTCCCAGTGAAAGTTTTCAGCATATTTTGTCAGTTCCCCATATCTGTGTGGAATTCCACGCCTTCTGTCTCTCCAGTACTTTAAAGCTGAAGGAGTGTTCTACCTATATGCCGTCTTTCTTTCATGTGGTTGGCAAAAGCCGTCAAGTTTGTATGGATTTTTTGTGTCTCTTCTATGATTCTCTTTTTCCAAGTTTTCTGCGACTGCTTTTTGCCCCCCCCCCCCCTCCTCCATGTTCCCCACAATGAGACAACCGTGTGCTTTAATTGGCAAGTTGTTTGTTCCGTTGTATGCACAAGAGAATATTGTCCTTCAGAAAGCATGTATAGTTCAAAAGTCATTAATTCTACCGACAATTCTGTATTTGAACGTTAATGTGTCCCCAGAAAAAGTAATCCATAAAAAAAGAAAAGCAAAGAATTAATGTCAGAGCTATTTTCATTGACGTTGCAGAGAATATAATTTTTCCTAGCGTACATGATTCATGACGTTTCGAACACTTGACAATGGATAATTGGATTAATAAGTGTATTGCTGGCCGGGGATATTTGTATCGATGTTTCTTCTTTATATCGTTTTTCTTAACTTGCTACTCCAACTACTTATTTTTCTTTTTTGCTAAGAGCAGCTTTCCCCTGGGCTCCGCCCGGTTAATACCCCCTAGCATAATTCTGGCCCCCGTCGTGTAAGTAAATATTCTTGAGTGCGGCGTAAACACAAATAAGAACATACGACTTCTGCTGGACATTTCATTGCCAAAATATACTTCGTAAGACGGACTCCCTGATGAAGGAGCCTCTTCTAGATCTCAGCCAAGCTTAAAGCATGGTAGGGATACTGGTCCATTTTTGTATTCTTTTTTGAGATCAAACTACCGACAGAATATTGCTAATTAATTTTTATGTTGATTAATATTGGAAAAATAAACCCATCCAAGAAAATTCATTCAGAAAATCGATCTAATCTTGTTCCTTTAGTTTTATAAATTCTATGTACTGCTCCATGTCACGTCAGACTGCCCCACGTCACGTCAGAAAAGAATAAGGAACCAGGACCCCATTAGCACTTCCGTTTCCTGGAATATACACGAATGTAATTCTATGTATTTTAGGGTGTAAAATCTTTTTTCGTTTCCAGCCTGCCATTATTTGTGTACAGGTGCATGCTTCGTATCAAAGTGCTGGAGTTTGTTTAGACCTTGGGCAGGTATGAGTTTTAATTGATGAAGTTTAAAATTCTGGGAGAAGACACAATGAGACAGGTGGTGATGAGGCTGCGAGTGATGTCCCTGGGCGTTGCTAGGCACCCATCCCAGCTGGCGACATAGAAAAGTCCAGATATTGACGGTCAACCTATGTCAAGATTTTTATGGCTTCTTTCTCACAGGCTGGGCCAGGTATGCACCAAAGCTTATTGGATTGACACTGAGCTACAGCACTAGATGTTAACATGGTGGGTTGTGGAAAATGAATGGGGGTCTGACGCCATATAACAGTGCATGTCGTGATGCGACTTCTGAGTCAGCATTTGTCGCTGATCGCAAACCCGCGTGGATCGCCTTCAGCGGGTCTCACACGAAGCGATTCTGTACGATCGTTGATTTGGATCGCGTCGTAACTCTCTTGGGGGGCTTCCGTGGCTCAGTTGATTAGCTCGCTTGTGCAGCGTAATGACCCAGGAGCCTCTCACCAATGCGGTATCTGTGAGTTCAAGTCCAGCACATGCTGGCTTCCTCTCCGGTCATACGTGGGAAGGCGTCCAGCAACCTGCAGATGGTCGTGGGTTTCCCCAGGGCTTTGCCCGGTTTCCAACCACCATAATGCTGGCTGCCGTCGTATAAGTGAAATATTCTTGAGAACGGCGTAAAACACCAATCAAATAAATAAATTAACTCTCTTGTTTACTTATTTATATATTTGATTTTTTGTTTTACGCCGTAGTCAAGAAACCGCAGGTTGCTGGCAGACCTTTCCACTTACGGCCGGAGAAGAAGTCAGCATGAGGTAGACTAGAACTCACAGCGACCGCATTGATGAGAGGCTTCTGGGTCATCATGCTGCGCCAACGCGCTAACCAACTGGGCCATGGAGGCCCCCTGCCAAGTTTAAAGCTGGCCCAAGTCTCTGATGGACATACGACTTTGTATTGAACGGACATAGGCTTACGCGTAACGAGTGTAATAAATCTCAACACCCGTGAATTTTTTAAAATAAATTGAAACATGAAAAACAGTAAAAAAAACATTAACAAAAACTCCTAGCCACTGACAAAACGCATGCTGTAGACAGGTCAATGAGTTGTAACTCCAGCGTCAGATTCAACACCAATCCACGAATACAGTGTCCACTGACATGCCAAAGGAACGTGGTTTACGCCGGCACTACGGTTTCCTTCCCCCACATAAATAACCACCATCGTATAAGTGAAAAATTCTTTAGCACAACGTTTCACAACAGTCAGTCGTGAATAGGTCTATTGATGTACTTCTAGTAACCTGCAACCGTCACCAGTAGTGTGCAGTCCATAACTAATGCTTCCGGGTCGGAATGTTATCCTCTGCTGTTTTCAGACACATTTTCTTTTGCTCCCTTGAGCTGCCCTTTCTCTGCTTTTAAATGGTATCATTTTGCAGCAGAGGCTCCAAGGTTTCAGTTTAATTTGTGTCTTTTTCAGGAAATTGAGGGGAATACACACTAAGCAAAAGTTGTGAAAAGACATGTTTAACCTGATTCTGGCTGGGTGAGTTTGACCCCAACCAGTTGTTAGTGAATTTTGTGAAACATTTAATCGGTCAACCCCTCTCGGCAATTTGACTGGAGTTGTGTAAGTAGACGAGGATTGACAGGCCTTGAGCTTTCGGGGCTCAGACATTTAGGGACGGTCCTGTGAGCCCAAACGTTAACATGTGAGAAATTGAAGAGTAATTGTGGACCGTGGCCAGTGTCCTTGACCACAATGATAGCGTTTAAACTTACGTAAAACTCCAAAAAATCAAACAAATATTTTTTATTTGACATTAATGTTTATTCATTTTTTACATTTAATACATACATATACAGGTCACCTATCATAAGTTTTTCATCAAACATCAAATATGTGGCATCCAACTTTAACGGCAGGAACCCTTTAATAATCTAAAATATTTCTTGTGCTGAAACCAAATCTCTCCTTTAACTGAGTGAAATGGAAGAAATTCCCAACGTTGTCCAATAGCAATGTGCTTAACACCATTACTTTACCAATTACAATGATCCCCCGGGTACTGCTTAGTTGCCTCACAGCATTATTACCGTAATTTATTTATTTGATTAGTGTTTCACGCCGTACTCAAGAATATTTCACTTATACAAGGGCGGCCAGCATTATGGTGCCCGGGGGAAACCCACGACCATCTGCAGGTTGATGGCAGACGTTCCCGCGTACGGCCGGAGAGGTAACCAACATGAGCTGGACTTGAACTCACAGCGACCGCATTGGTGAGAGACTTCTGGGTCACTACGCTGCGCTAGCGCGCTAACCAACTGATCTCATGACATTATGCCGGCCGCCATCGAATAAATGAAATATTCTTAAGCACGGCGTAAAACACAAATCAAATAAATAAATAAATAAATAAATAGCCAATTACAATGAACAAAGAGCTTATTGTTTATATGAAACAAATTGTCATGCGAAGTAGTGTCTTTCTGAAAATCTTCTGTTTTAGTAGTAAACATGTTTTGTTGGTGGAGACAAGAAGATTTAAACACATTATAGGTATAGTGTTTTTCTCTGCAGTAGTGGGTCCAGTTTATAAATATTCCTCGAAGCTTGATACGCCCACACCACAAATTCTTATCTTGTTCATAATTGTTTTCGGCGTATCTTCCATACATATATATGCAAAAATATTTGTTATTACATTCATCGATCTCTAATTTGGAGGGGGGGAGAAGGAGATATGTAATCTACAAGAAATGTCATTTATCTGTGACAGCTGTACTAGGGTACAGTAATTTTACCCAGTGACAGAAAGTACACCTTTGACCCAGCTTTTCTCCGTGTTGGATTGTTTATGCTTTTTGGCTAACCTTTCTCCTTATCTTTTTTGCCACATTGACATTAAATTCAATTCCCGAAGTTCTAATTTGGTCATATATTTTGTTTTATAAGTTTTATATATTTTATTACGACGCCACGTTTCAGTCCAGGTGAGAAGTTGAGACCAGCATCCTCAGACTTATCTTCTTTACAACTATTTAACCATTTCGAAAAAGATTTACAAAAATGTACGCCAATGTTCACAAATAATCTTCTGTTTGGTTTCGCCACAAGGCATTTTATCATGTTTTACGAAATCTGATAATAAAATGAAGCATTCGCACTTCAAAGATGCTCCCCACCACCAAGAGCAAGAAGAACAACACCCACCGAAACAGCAGCAACAACAAAACAACAACGTCTCTCCAGCTGTTCATTGCAGCTAAGCAGAACAAAGTAATGCTTCTTTCATTCCTCACCCGGTTCCGTTTCCTTGGTGATCGAGGGTGCTTTGAGGGCTGGTTTGAATTTTCTCTTTGGGCAAAGTAATTCTCTGAGTTCTTTTCGCATGGTCTGGCTACAGGCAGCATAGAGGACGCAGTTAACCAGTGGATTAGTGTTGATAAGAGCCTCGCCTATGATAAACAGGTAAAACACAGCCGGATCCTGAGAGGTAAAATACCCCTCTACGCCATAGAGGGCCACATAGAGGGATGCACCCCCAGCAGCTGCATTGCACGCAAGAAATGCCATTACGATCAAAACCAGCATGCTTGTGATTTGGTTTTCGTGTGATTTGCCAGCACCCTCGCGAGAATCCGATTTGGTTTGTTTCAGAATAAGCCTGTTCCATTTTGCGCGCCAGATGAACCAGATGATAGCGGAATTCAACGAAACCAGCAAAGGAAAAGGGATAGCTTTTGTTGCAATAAAGTATATCCAAAAGAATGCCTGTTGAAACTGCTCATTTAACCCGAGGCCGGCCAGTTTGTGCGTGTAATAAGTTTCGTTCGTAACCTGGTCTGTTAAGGGCAGTACCGATCGTCGAAAGAATCGATAAGTGTTAAGAACAAAGCTAAACACGAACGATGCAATTACGATTTTTTGGGCACGAGCTTTGGTACAATATTTCTGGGCTTTCATTGGCATAGCGATGGCGATGAAGCGTTCCACTGTAAATGCAATGGTGACACAAACACCTGCAGTGTGAAATAAATACACCAACGGAAAAAAGTATGACCCATAAAAAGCATTAAACGTTTCAAACGATCTGGTAGAGGCGATCGAACTGTAGGCTCTAAATATAGTGGGGACAAAGGAGATAACAAACAGCAAGTCTGATACGGCCAAGCCCATGAGATACGTTGTTGAGCCTGAATGAAGAACATTTTTTCGTAACAGAGATACGGTGAGGGAGTTGCCAATCAAGGCCAATGTAGTTACCACCGGAAAGTAAATGCCGCTCACAACAAACTTTACACGACCAAGAGTAACACGCCAAGGCTGTGCTTTTCTTGATGTGTTTTTATCGTCCGGGAAGCCTTCCGCCGCTTCACTGCTGGAATTGCAGGCACCCATCGTGAAATTGCTCTCAAGTGTGCCAGTTTGCTCGGGAAAAGTGGAATTCCACAGCCCATCTTCACTGAGAAGGTCATCGGACATAAGGAATTCCCCCATGGTATCTACAGTGCGGAGTGGATCACAAGTTGAATCCGCCAAGTCCATTATGATGCCAAAGCATACGCAGATTATTAAAAAATTCATGTCGCAATACTTAC
Organism: Liolophura sinensis; assembly: GCF_032854445.1. Classification (NCBI taxonomy): domain Eukaryota; kingdom Metazoa; phylum Mollusca; class Polyplacophora; order Chitonida; family Chitonidae; genus Liolophura; species Liolophura sinensis. Next base: position 7,612,576 of record NC_088299.1, read on the forward strand.
AGAAAGTGTATTGAGGTAACTCTGAAACAATAGCAAAACAGACTAATTCATTAAAGGGCCATTGACATCAAAATAATTCAGATGACATAGGTAATGTGATTTATTCATGTCTTTTTTGTTTTGATAGGTCTAATATATAACGCTATTGTCAAGAATATTTCGCTTGTATGACGAGGGTCAAGAGACCTGGGATCAAACCCAGGACAGGTCAAAGACTGGTACTTCTTGTTGCTTGGCTTGGGACCCCGAGACCATTGAGAGGATAGAGCAACGAAACTGGATTGGTTGGTCCGGTGTCAGTGTAATGAGACTGGGTGATGGTGTCATGTCTAGTGTCTCTAGCATATACATTGGTACATCTTATACGAAAGTTAGTTTCATGGTGTTACCAAGGGAAACCAAAGTCCCGGATATACAACAGACTTTCAGCCACACAACGGAAGGCAAATGCTTTCCACTGACCTATCACGCCATACGAACGTCTTATTTTTTTCTTTATTTGATTGGTGTTTTACGCCGTACTCAAGAATATTTCACTTATACGACCGCGGCCAGCATTATGGTGGGTGGAAACCGGGCAAAGCCCGGGGGAAACACACGACTATCCGCAGGTTGCTGCAGACTTTCCCACGTACGACCGGAGAGGAAGCCAGCATGAGCTGGACTTGAACTCACAGCGACCGTATTGGTGAGAGACTCCTGGGTCATAACGCTGCACTAGCACGCTAACCAACTGAGCCACGGAGCCTCCCCCCCCCCCCCCGTCCCCCCCCCCCATACGAACGTCATCAACCTCTTACTGTCACCAAGTCCCGCAGAACAGTATAGTGGTAGATTACAGGTAACAAGTTTCTTATTAGTAGGCTGGCCAGCTAACACAGTGATTTGGATCATTCTGTCTTCGTAGTCGTTAGAAAGAATTGAATAACTTTTAACGTTCCATTAAGCAATAAAATATCACCATTAACTATTTATTCCAGAAATCAAAAGGCGGGTGTTAGATAAAATCATCAAATAAGTCAAATTTAACAATTCTGATAAAATGATTGAAAGCCATGTCTTTATTAATCAAATTTCTGACCAGATTATTGATCATTCTCATCACAGTTATTTGATCCAGAAGGTGTCAGTTTGTAATGCAAATGAGAGGCTCTTTGGATCTGAATTTTAAACTCTTCAAACTCTACAAGTTTGTCTTTTTATTTGATTTATTTAAGGAAGTCATTAAGGAGTATTACATCAAAATTATAGAATCTAAGCTGACATTATAATGTTAAACCGTCACAGCTGATGTCCATACATGCCTGAGGGCTAAGCCTGGTTTTCCAGTATTCTCAGCCCGAACAAAAAAGACTTGTTTGTAAACATTGGCTACACAACATTCGGATATGTGTAAGAGTGTCCATGAATTGGCGGCATGACGTAATCATTTATTATGTGATGGGGGTGAGCATTCGTGTTTTACTCAGTATTATCTGACAAATTTTGGTGTATGGCGTCAAACACCAATCAAGCTGAAACAACCAAGGCTGTTTATTTGGCAAGTTTGTATTCCGGGGCAAATTATATTTTGAAATATGTTAAAATGGATTCATTCACTCCTTGAATGTAGTCCCAAACTTTCTTCCCATTGTGGAGAATTATTGTTTTCTTATTTTATATATAATATGGCGTTCACACTAACTTTACGTTGGTCTTTGGGTGTCGCTGAACGACATATACTCTTTTCTAAATATCCGGTATTTTATTTTGGATATAATTGTTGTTGTCTATCTTATGTGTTCAAAATTAAAAAAAAATGTTTATTAAACCAATAGATACTGGGCAAGGTGTCTGTGATACTGAAAGTCTGCACAATCTGATTGGTTAATGGGGCTGAACTTCTGCCACGTGTACTTTAGTAGCAACGTTAGTGGGTTTTAACAACTAGTGATATAAAAGTAACAGTAATAGAAGGTTTGACAGTGATGAAAAACTATTTAAAAAATCGGCTAAACGTCTGTTTATCGGGCAATAAGCGCCGAGGCTCTATGTACAATACGACAAAAATGTAGCCAAACAAAACTAGAGGTTTTATGTATGTAAACGATATGGGTGATATTTAATAAAAGAATGTGATAATATAATTAAGACGTAATTAAGATGTATGATAGCTGACAAATGTTCACACGTACCACGATAGGGTTTTTTTCAATATGCTGTGTTGACATCATATTTAACATACTATAACATTAAAACATGGCAAACGGACCAGACCACGGGGATTAGTTAACCACCTATAAGGTTTGCATATCTTTTCACTGTCTAGTGGCCTGAGGCACTCACCTTTCTATCATTGGGACACACGACGTTCGGGTTCTCTGGAATCTCAGTGCTTATGGTGTCATGACAATAAACAATCGTCGACGCCCGTGTGCTCTTGGCTGTTCGCACAGTCAAGCCTTTGTTAAATTAAGACCATTTGTTTTTCTACCGGTTTGGATATCTTAACGTCATAAAAAATCTTTAAAAATCCTTAGTCTGGCGTTAAACAACAAGCAAATAAATAAATATGTCTCATGTTCCCTGCATTACAAAACCACCATGCCGCCAAGTACTTGTATTAAATTTTTTATCGCTGCTATTACCCTTAGATCATAGGAGTACAACAGATCAAAAGCCTACTGAACTAGCCTGTCGTTTAAAGTTAAGTTATTATTGGCAAAAGACATAAACAAAAAGAAGCGAAAGAAAATGAAGATGTCAGATTTTAACGGGAAAAAACCTACTAACCTTGTACCAGAGGATCCAGTATATGTTGTCGTCGCGCTTTTCAAGCGAAATGTCATCAGATTCCCGGGCAGATGTCTACATATATACTGTGACTCAGATCCGTATTGTGGCCCATTAGGATCATCACTCCTTTGCCTTGTTGACCACAATGAATCGAGGGACGGCAAAGAGCTGACAAGGATAAATCGCCTCAGATGTTCGTAGACCATTCTTTAACTACAATGGATATTCCAAAGCAATGGTCACAGGGCTAAATTCGAAAAGCGTTCATCACAAACACAAAAAGTAATCTTCCTACATAGTGATAATCCATCCCCCATTGTTTTAATCTCTGTTTCAGATCTCTAGGATAAGCTTGGTATCGTTGGCTTTTAACACGGCAGGAAACAAAGGAGGATTAAAGCCATCCATGATGACACCTGTTTGACGTGCTTGAATAATTTCGACCATATTATATCTTGGAAAATTTTTATTATGTTAAGATTTGTTTTTCAGTGTTCTCTTAAATACGCGAAAATTAATTCACATATTTTTGGAGGAAATCGGCGAAAATAAATTCCAGCGAATAATAAGTATTTTACTGTATTAAACAGTCAAGCTAGCCCGGGTGTGTTTAAAGAAAAAAAAATGGTCGGAATAAGGTAACGATGAGCAGTGAAAAGTTTTCAGTATTGCCGAAAAGCCTGAAGGAGCAGGAATTTGACCAATATCCAGATCGGAAGTCGTGCTAGTTTAGAAGTTGTCGTAAACAAAAAACTATGTATCGCAGTTGGGATTTGATTGCAACTGTTCATATGCTCAAAGACATGATTTTGTTCAACACAATGCGAAGACAAGTCCAGCTCTGCCGTATGTGGGGAGGTCTGTCAGCAACCCGCGGATGGTCGTGGGTTTCCCCCAGGCTCTGCCCGGTTTTCTCCCACCATAATGCTGGCCGCCGTCGTATAAGTGAAATATTCTTGAGTACGGCGTAAAACACTCATCAAATAAATACATCAATCAATGCAAAGACCACCCTTACCTTCGAATTATGGGGCGATTGAACGATGTAGCGAATAATCGATTTATCGACGGTAGAAGTGCGATTGTTTGTGAACATCATTCCATTGCATCTTGTTGTCATAACCCAGAGAAATTAGCGATGGCCCTTCTCGGCCACCATAAATATTTCATATGTTTGAGAACTGATTATTAAAATATCTCTGAAGGCGTGTCAGAAGATTTTGATGAATAGTCAACCTCCAATGACTTTAGAGAGTAAAGCCCTGACTATTGGTGGAATCAGCCTCATTAATATTCATGAACGCATGAAAGACTACACTAAAGATGTCGTTTGAAGAAAACCTGATTGAACGTTGACTGGATGTATTTACTTTCTGAAGCAACAGATATAAACTTTGTACTCCCTTCTCATAATAACCATCGTTTTGTCATCCCGTTCGGAGAGCGTTCTAGACCGATAATCTATTTCTTTTAACCAGTCGCTTACTTTCAGCTATCCCTATATCAATCATATTCGCTAGAAAAAGTATTCTAATTTCATTTCTGTGCAAGAATATCGACTTCCAACATATCGATGTGTATAACTTGTGTTGTTACGTGTCAATGACTAAAGGCAATTTTGGTAGCGAGTATGACTGATTTTACAGACAGCTGAATATAGGCGACTGGCTAAAAGAAATAGACAATAACTCATGTGTTCGAAACCAAAGGAAATAACAAAAAGTCTTTGTTACGCCCTGACGTCGGGAATTTATTTTTAGGTTTTGTCGAGGTACGGGGGTTTTATCCATGCTTTGTTTATTTATTTATTTGATTGGTGTCTTACGCCGTATGGTATTACGCCGTATGACATTGTGGTGGGAGGAAACCATCCGCAGATTGCTGGCAGACCTTCCCACGTAGGGTCGGAGAGGAAGCCAGCATGAGCTGGACTTGAACTGACATCGACCGCATTGGTGAGAGGCTTCTGGGTCATTACACTGCGCTAGCGTGCTAACCAACTAAGCCACTCCATGCTTTTATCAATAAACTTGACCGCGGTTATGTAGAGAAACATTTTTGTATACGACGTAAAACACAGTTGTATGGGTAGAAGAAACCAGTTTGTTTGGAGATAACATTTCGCAAGTTACTGACGGAATTTCCCACTTCTGACGTACATATTTGCATGCCAACTGAAAGTCGTGAACGTGCACGTGTATGAAAGACAGAGAATAGGGAGAGAGGAAAACAGTCCCATAGGTTTTAAGCGTAGTTTATGTTAATCATATCATTAAAACACAATTTCGATTGCTAATCTGTAAAAAAAATAGTGTTCCGTTTCTGTTACAGTTTCAAACTTTGTCATGGTGTATTATCATGAAAAATCATGTTTAGTTACTACAGAGATATATTTGTATAATAAAATCTGAAATGTTGAAATAGTATAATATGTTGGATATGTTCATGTAACAAAAGTAGTCCAGAAAGCTTGACATTGTGTAAGAGTGTTGTACTTGTGACGTGTTTACAAGTAAACATATAACACTGACTATATGAACACTTCACATGTTTATTATAGTAAACTTTCTTACATGTTTATCACCTTTTACACTACTTATTAACATAAAGCCATGCTTACTACAGTAGTTACTAAACATAGTATTTTTATCATAATTCACCAGGATACGTTTTCAAACTGTAACAAAAAGGTAGACACTACTTTTTACAAAGTATAATTGCAGGTGGTAATTACCGACTTCAAATACCCATGCAGATCGACCCCTTCGGGTGGTCTAATGGCGAGAGCGTCTGCCTCGAAGTTGGGGGTCAATCCCGGGTTGGGTCATCCTAAAGGCATTTTGCGGCCTGCCTTATGGCTCAGTACTCAGAAGTTAGAGCAAAGAAACAGGACTGGTTGGCCCGATGTCAGTATAATGTGACTGGGTGGGGTGTCATGTCTGGTGTTTTGTCAGCAGGATACATGTACATCATAGGCGGCAGCACTTTGACGGCATGGACTCACCCAGCCACAAGAAGACACAGTACTTGTCACTAGGCTTAATACTCAGAGGCAAGCCCAAGCAAGCACATGCAGCTCATGCTGGATTCCTCTGTGGTCGTGCGTGGGAAGGTCTTTCAGAAACCTGCGAATGGTCGTGTGGTTCCACCACAGTGCTGGTGGCAGTGATGAATTAAAAGTTCATGAGTACGACACAAAGAATCAATGAAATAATAAATCAATATATATATATATATATATATATATATATATATATATATATATATATATATATATATATATATATATAGGCCCGTTCCGTTTCGTTGGGTTCGACCGCCGAGTCGGAAAGAAGAACAAACGCCAAAGTTTCTGCTACAGAAGCCTTTAATATCGTTGCTCTGTAAAACTACAACACAAAGACAGTACACTGAACAAAGTACCACGTGGACACGTGACAAAAACTATTGTTTTGAGTATTTTCTCTAAATTAATAGGACATGAAACGTACACAAAAACAACCACCATAAAAAAACAAAGAACAGATACGCACCACTTTGGCTTTGTTACACAGAATCGCACGACGGGATAACATGTGCAAGCAGAGCACGACCTGTGCCGGCTAGTGATCACACCCGATTCTCCCTGGCCACACCTGAATGCCGTATAGTAGTCAAACAAGCCCTCTATCAGGGGAGACAAGCTGGATTTCCTGCAAACTACAGCTTTCACATATATATTCCGGCTCCATGTTTTTGGATCAGTTGTCATAAATATTAATTCAAGAGTCGCTGGTGAAGCTATAACTGAATTTTTAAACTCTGCTGGCCCATATGATAACATGTGTTCTTTATATTGTCCTAATACGTTTTACAACGTTTAGATTTAGTTTTCGCATTTAGACTGATAGTTGTTATTTTGAGACGGTATGTCGCTGTGAGTTCATGCTGGCTTCCTGTCCGGCCGTAAGGTCTCCCAGCAACCTTCGGATGGTGGTGGGTTTCCCCCAATCAGATAAATAAATAAATAAAATATCGTTGACCATTATGTGATCACTACATAAAGAACTGATACAGAGAGTCACTAGCCTGTAAACCATAAGACAGTGGACCTTAACGTCCCTTCAGTGAAAGTTCTTGAATTTCTAAACATATATCAAAGGCCATTTTGTGAGGTTGATGTGCTCATTTGATTGGTGATGTACGTCGTACTCAAGAATATTTCACCAGTCGGTGGCTGCTGACAGATCATCCCTCGTTCGATTGGAGATGAAGCCAACATGAGCTGGACTAGAACTAGCGACCGCATTGGTGTAAGTCTCCTACCAATAAATTAGTTCTCAGTGGTGCACAGGTTGTCGTAAAATCGTCCGTGTTAAATGGAAACAGTGAATATCTCCATTATTTGGTCGATTGCATTAATCTGAATGTAGTAGTATATGTTTTCCCATTCAGTTTATGTTTACGGGTTCATATTTGGCTAAACAAACCAAATCCCTCCGTTTATGCCAAAAATAAATCAAAATCGCATCAGTGTCAAAGCAAGGGTACGCTCTTCCCGTCATGCTCATGTTATATTTCCTTCCCGTCATTTTTAACTGCTTAAGATTTTAGTAGCAGTGTGAAATACATACTATAACACCGGAGACTTTATGGTTTAATGGTTGATGGTACGTGGGAAGGTCAGGCAGCATCCTGCGGATGGTCGTGGGTTTCCCCCGGGCCCTGCCCGGTTTTCTCCCACCATAATGCTGGCTGCCGTCATATAAGTGAAATATTGTTGAGTACAACATTATTCAAATAAATAAATAAATTGAGACCGTATGCTATAAATATGTGTCTCTTTTTGTTTGATTTTGAAGGTCATTTCGACCTAGGCTCACTGTTCTCTTCCCCAAACATCTCACCATGGTATTGCTGGACTATTTCCGACACGGAGTACAGTTAACGTCGGACAGAAGTTAGACTTCTATGGCTATCCTGTATCCATAGCTTTTGTGATTAAGATGACAGTGTGTGTAGCAAATGTCAAACCTCCTTCACAGCCCACAGAGTTTCGTTTAATGCACTTTTCTTGTTTTATCCGGGAATTGCGAGTTGATACAAACTCGATGTATGATACATGTATTCCCAGTATGAGAGCCACGAGTCGGTGACTGACACGGTTGCCTTGCTTTCCAATCAGTTAACGAAAACACCCATTGTTTAGTTCAAGCCCATATTTATAGTATGAAGCATTAGCATCCACTGATGCATTGATGAAATATCGGCATCGAGGTGTTTAACACGACACGATAGTTCTCGAAGTGCTGTTCTGCATAAACATATCGACCATTCCATAGCCCTGGCCCGTCATTGGTAATATAATTGTTACACACACGGTATGTCTCGGCGACATGTATGTGATGCCCTATATAACGATAAAGATGTCATAGTTGACTATGTACACTCTGTTCATAGTCTGTACACGGGACGCTATATTTCATGGGATTATTTATTATAAATATTTTAAAAAAGTATTGAGCTATATTGTAGGATTTTAGGCTGAGATTTCTTAACTTGGTTAATGATGTCCGTCTATGTTAGTTTATTCTTTAATGTTCCCATCCTGTCGAAACCCATTTACTGTCTCTTAAGTTTAGATATGTTCTCGCCACAATACAGGTACAATACTGCTGAAGTGGCATATGGAAATAATCATTCATTTATTTTCGTTACACATATATCGGTTCAGATGCATTATGAGGCATCTGTCTACCCTTGTTTGCCAACAGTCAATAGTATCCTTGACCTCCTGAAGTATATATGTATGGGAGTGACCAGTGGTATCTGCCAAGGATAAAGGGCTGTTAAATTATACATCAGTGTCGTTGCTTAACGCTTGTGGTAAATTAGTTCAGCAGTCTGTATCACCACAACTGCATGCTTGAGATGTGCATCAGCTAAAAATGAAATATTTTCACCTCAATAAAACATTTTTATATGAGTTTTCATTATGTGCGAAATAATTACAGGCCAAGAAAAAATCCTACTCCACGAATTGTACGATTCAAAGGCATTACGCGAAGTAGGCAATGTATAGCGTTAGCTATGCTTCAGTCTCGCTTGTCTGAATCGGATTAACCTGCATCGAATGTTCTAGTCAGTCGTGTTGTTGTTGTTGCTCTTATTGTTAGGGAGTCTTAAGCATTTTTGAAATGCTCCTGCGTCTATGTTCCCAATGCCAATTGTAACAGCCAAGTGGTGTGTGTGCTGTCTATTTCCATAACAGTACATTTCCTGAACATACCATCTAAATCCATAATTTTACGTCCTGTTATATAAACAGATATACATGTAGCTTTTCACTGGATTGTTAAAGATTTTAATTTATAAATATTTCTACCAGGTTCTCTACATCGTTGTCCTAAAATCAATGTTGAAAGACAAACTTCTGACCGAAAACCATGATTTTTCCTCGTTTTGCATGGTTAGATTCCGTATCGGAACTGCAGAGGCAACATAGTAATGACACCTATTTGACATTTTATGGATTTTTGTAGGTGACCCGTTAGTCTATTATAGAGAAGTCAGTCATCTTTTTATTTGTTTATTAGTCCGCTACAGGTTACGGAGGTTTGCATCTCTTTAGTCAGTCATCCCCAGTCCGTTAGCCCTAATGAATCAGGTCCCGGACTTTCTTCAAAACTGTTCTTCCTATTGAATTGAAACTTAGTATGCCGTTTCACCGGTTTGTTCTGTATTTCGCTGTACTCAAGAATATTTCATTTATACCACAGCGATCAATATTATAATTGGAAGAAACCGGACATAGCCCAGTAGAAACCCACGGCCATCCGCAGAATGCTGGCTGACCTTCCCACATACGGCCAGAGGAAGCTAGCATGAGCTGAACTAACAGTGACCAGTTAGGTGAAAGGCTCCTGGGTCATTGTATTACGCTGACACGATAACCACGGAGGCCCCTTGTTACTGTTTTTCAAAACAACTAATTATTCTGAAAATTAACTTGGTAGGCCAAGAATATTTCACTTATACGGCGGCGGCCAGCATTATGGTGGAAGGAAACAGCGCACAGCCCGGGGGAAACCCACGACCATCCGCAGGTTGCTGGTAGACCTTCTCACGTACGGCCGGCGGGGAAGCCAGCATAAGTTGGACTTGAACTCACAGCGACCGCATTGGTGAGAGGCTCCTGGGTCATTAGCGCAGTAACCAACTGAGCCACGGAGGCCCCCATATTTTTGTATAGTCTACTTGGGCTGAGTGTTTATATGTGGTTGAGGCTGTTATGAAGGCGTATGGGCGTGTTTTAGAGTGATGGATTTGCACAAAACTCCCCCTCAATAGATTGTCTCCAGTGTTTAAGGAAAAGGCAAACCTGTTAATACCAGAACTCGAAACGAAAGCGTTGATACGTACCTGGTGATTTTCATCCAAATCTATATTTTGAGCCAAACACACAAGTGGAATTTCTGGGAGTTCAGAAGTTAATATTTTCACGCAATGCGATTGGCCTAAATGGACGTTATCTTAAATATGGCCTTCAAGAATTAATTTTTTAGTTACTTGGAGGTGGAAAAAAACATTGTAATCATGTCAAAGCATGGTCCTGGATGGTTACTAGTACATTTTGCCCTGTCGAAGTAGAACTTAAAACTTGTTATTCAGGGTTTGGTCAAAGTAATAGATATGATGATAAGTCTATATATACATAAAGGACAGGTAATCTTTATATTACCACTGTACCAGGTCTCTTCTGATTAAGGTTGTGTGAATTTAGATTTAGACCATCATTAATCACTTAAGAAGATAAAGGAAAATCGGTTTCTTTGATATGTACTTAATCTCGTTGAATTTTTCTTTGTGTGTGTGGTCAGGGAATAGCACTAACAATACTTCCAGTCTCAGAAAAAAGGCCGAGACATCATGCTCCAGTTTGTGAGGGACAACGTTATACGTTTATACATGTTGGACAATAAATGTATATGTACTAAATTTAAAACTTTGATTGGCTGCATGTAAAACTCAGTTAATTTTGCATGCATGTGCTTCATGTAACAAGCACAAATTACTAAGCACCGTAGGCGAACAAAGTAATAATAAAGTGGAAAAAAGAAACATTAGTATTGTATTAATGTGGTAATGAGCATATGTCATCCCTGGATAAGGTACCCGAGCATTTTATTAGCATACGTGAGGTAACGTTCTGGTTTTGGAGCCATTACCATCATGCATATACTGTAGAATTAACATTACATCTGTCCTATACTACATGTGCCAGTTAGTACATCTAAACGCTGATTCCAATCTGTTATATTGTAAACAAACAAACGCCAGTTCATTCTACCGCAAAATAGACGTTAATGGTCAGTTGCTGAACTGGAAAGAGAAATATTTAGCTTCTGTTAACATTGATTTGAGAACATGTTGGAATCACTCAACATCTTTGTGTCCCAGAGTATATTTGAACTAATAACAAAAAGAGTTAATCCAAAGCATGAAAATCGATGACAATGGAATGATGAACTCTTTCCCATGCAATGCCGAGTCGGGTCGAGACTGAAATGAGTGTTGTCCTCTTGCAATGGTCAAGTAGCACCTTACCACATATAACCGTCATCGTGACCCAAGAGACCCTCACCAATGCGGTCGCCTTGAGTTCAAATTCAGCTTATGCTGGCTTCCTCTCAGGCCGTACGTTACTAGGTCTCCCTAGTTTTCCCCGGGCTCTGCTCGGCTTCACCCTACCATAATGCAGGCCGCCATCGTATAAGTGAAATATTCTTGAGTACGACGTAAAACACGAATCAAGTAAATAAATAAATAAATAAATGTAACGTCATCGCAGAGCCAGGAATCAGCCGCAGGCTACACAGCTCGGATCCGAATTACTCCAAGATGGAAGGGTTTCCCACTGGCTTATCCTAGACAACCTAACATTTCATCACAGATGAATCAATTTCTTGATTACTTAAAAGGTACCTTTTAGCTCACCCTTTACGTACGACCTTGGCACGGGCAATAGCTTCATAATCACAATCTACATTATTTTCTCAGATTTTTAAGGTCTTAGAAACCAGATATTCATTTATGTTCTCTTTGATGTCGAGCGCTTTTAAAACCAAAGCACTTTGTTGAGCTAGCGAATTGTATGCTTGAACGATGTCACAATAACCTCTTGGATCAGGTACAGACCCGAAATCTAAGTTAATGTCATCCATGTTAACATTATGAAAGCCTGATCCAGGATGAAACGTCAAGTCACCGGTTTTGAGCAACCAGATGTCGATTGCCCCTTTGTTGTAACCCTCATCAAGGTGTGTTTTTCTCTATTCTAAATTGGTGGGTTTTCTTCTTTTTCTTGTCATTCATTTCAGTCAAGGCCACTAATGAGAGCTCTTTGTTGCATTAAACAAGGACAGATAAGCCGCTGCATCACTAGCGATCATATTGTTTGTGTTTGCTCGATCCGTGTTAATAGTTTATATGTTTGTATAATATGAATGGGTATAAATAAATATGGTTTACCCAACCAAATTTAAATAAACAATCAAAGCGCAACTGAGATACATTATGTTATTATCGACAAGGTATATACTAGCGTGGTACATGGTTTGAATACTAACTTCACTCTTTTGCCTACTACACCTTGCGTCTTTCCAACGACATTGAAAACTGCTGACTACTGTACTGCTGACATTGTGATTCTTGACCTGGAACGCATCTGGGTTGGCGGCATACGATAGAATGTTACACTTGTGGATTCGAGCCTGACAGCTCACTGCCAAGGGGCTGAGAAAAATGGTCCACTTTGGGAGGGGGGAGGTCCAGGGTCAATCCTGGGTTGGGTTACACCTAAGAGTTTTAGAGAGGGTGTTGTAACTTCTTCGCTTGGTGTTCAGCATGAAGGGGATAGTGCAACGACTGGTTGGCTGGTAGAATAATGGCTGGAGCGGGCCGGTTTACTTGCTTTCGGCCAGTAGTCTCAGTCAAGCAGCACTAGATAAAAGAGCGGTGGAAATCATTCCTGCAATAAAAGTGGACACGTTACATGTACATGCACTCCAAGGACGCCGTTGTCGTCAGATGACTGAAAAATTGAATATTTTCACTTATACATACGACGGCGTGCAACATTAAGGCGAGAGTAATCTGGGCAGACACCGGAGAAAACATACAACCTTTCGCTGTTTGCTGACAGATCTTGCAACGTACGACTAGAGAAGAGAATGCTGTAATGGAATGAGCCAGAGAGAACACACTATGCCCGAAGCACCCACAAAGCTGTTATCTCGTGTTGTGATATTCAAAAGGTAGTGAGGTAAAGCAAAATAACTATGACTGACCGACTGGATGATGGCGATGCTCCTGGTGCCCAGACAAGGCCTCCACATTAGTTAAACTCAAGATCGTTCTTACCCATCTCATGTTATTTATTTGATTGCTCTCTCCATCTATATACAATGGCGGTAAGGGCGTTGGTTGAACGAAATCGGGGTGGCCCAAAGGTGAACTGTACATCTTTGGCAAGCTCTGACAAGGTCTCGAAAGAACGTTTAACTAGATGTAGACATACGCGAGACTTTAAGAAGCTAACCCAACATCAATCGCATCAATTGTACTCTGTATGCGGGGAGCGTAGACTATTTATTGTAAGCAAGGCCCCACAAACAATGAGAGAAATCCACAAATTTTCCTCTTTTCAATGGATATATCTCATGGTTGTAGTGAATCGGGTATCACTTCCCATTTGCCCCAGAATAACGAAGCGGTCTTTTTAATCATTAAATTGTTCCTTTTCATTACTTTAGATAAAAATTGTTCTACAGTAGCTTACTCAGAATCTACAATGTCAAGTAATAGTTTGACCTTGTTACATCAGAAATAACAATTTTAAAGTGACTTGAAGTTTTGAGTTAAGTCTGAGATCGCTTCGTGATCCTGGAGTCCGGTTGTAAGGGTAGTTAGCGTACTAGCGCAGAACTCAAAAATCTCCCACCAATGTGGTCGCTGTGAGTTCAGGTCCAGCCCCTACTGATTTCTTCTCGTCTGTTGTACGTGAGAAAGTGTTCCAACAGCCTGTGGATGGTCACGGATTTTCCCCTGGCTCTGCTTGGTTTACTCCCACCACAATTTTGGTCGCCGTCGTATAGGTGAAATATTCTTCAGTGTCCTTGTCGATTCTTCAGCACCGTTGTTGATGGGCAGATCGACACATGTCACTCCCCGAAATAAACCCACAGACAAAGAATTGCACAAAATAACAAACATTACAAACTACAGATAAACCAACATTTACTAGGTCCAAATCTACATTACAGTCTTAGGGTTAACCAACAAACAAGGAAAGACAACTCAAACTGGAAGTTGCTAGGCATAGCAGTTAATGGCAATCACATAAGAACATTGTGGACGTCACCCACATGCTGTTTTGGCCACATATACGAATGCAGTTCTGACTTCAGATTTGACCCAGATTCTTGTCTTTGAACACGGGCGTTTGTAGAAGTCGACCAGCTCGTTCATGTGTTCGTCACCTCATTTGTAGTGGATGAGAAATGAACCCAGGCTTTCTTTACTTTCTTTGGAGACGAGGAAGTCATTGAAAAGTTCTCGTTTGCAGGAGGCGGGAATTAATTCAGAAACCCATTCTAATAGAATGTAAATTACCCCGGTTGTTAATTCACCATGACTCCGGCCGTAAGTAGGAAAGTTTTCCAGCAACCTGCCGATGGTCGTGGGTTTCCCCCGGGCTCTGCTCGGTTTCCTCCCACCATAATGCTGGCCGCCGTCGTATAAGTGAAATATTCTTGAGTACGGCGTAAAACACCAATCAAATAAATAAATAAATAATTCACCATGATGATGGTCATAGTGAAAGACACCCCGTCCCCTCCCAATAAACCCAGTAATGGTGACTAGTTTATTCTAGTGTACTTCACCTCGTTTGAAGGAGACGAGGAGCTAATTCATTTCTTCTTCATCACGTTTGGGTTTAGTCTCAATTTTTCTGTAGGCGATAACAAGCTCGTTTTTCACTTCTGTTGTAGGCAACGACCTCAATGGAGTATTTTTCCAAAAGGGTTATCATATTAGTTTGATCGCCTGAATATTCATTAAAACTTCTTAGAATTATCCTTACAAAGGTCATCAGAGATGATTTCACAAAAATTAACTATTTAAAAATGTTCCGTAGGAAAGTAAGGGAAAGTGTTATGTGCACGACTGCCGTCAGCTTCTAAATTTAGCTTGCCACTGTTTACATATGCTGAGTTCAGGGCCTGCTGTCTGCCTCTGCCTTAGAATGTTCCAGAATACCCTCAGTTCGGGGCCTGTTTGTTTACAACAAGTGTTCAAGAATTTTCTTATTCTAGACAATTCCACCAGGCTATATAAGATCTATGAAAGCAGGTCAAAAGGGAGGAGAAAGGAGAATTATTGAGAGTTTTGGATGCTTTCGCTGTGTGTTACTTCAGTAGGCCCTTTGTGCTGAATTTTGGCCGAGTACTTGTTCAGTCTGAACTTGTATATTTAATTTGTGCTCTTGTGTACACAGTGCTTATTAGTACACGGACCCTGTCTGTGGAATTTTGTGTATATTTCGTCATACACTCAGTTATACTCTGGATTTTCCCTCTTATTTGTGCATTTATACCTGTATTTTTTCAGCATTGTGGAATGTATGCGTCCCTTTGGACTTGACACCGTTGTACATGTAAGTAATTTAGTATTTTTATAGATACTGCTATCCTTTCTTGTTAAACTTAAGTACTTTAGTATTTGTATAAGTCTTGTTATCTGTCCTTGTTAAACCTAATAAATTGTTGTAAAATAAAATCTGCTGGTTTTGGTTACTTTTTTGTGCGGCTAAACTGTCGTGTATTTCGAACAAGCCATCTCTTTATAATACAGACAGTTTGGGTCATAACAAAAGGGTAATGAGGAAACAGAATATGACTTGACATCACTTAGAAGCGTTTCGAGAGGACCACTGTATTTTACCCTCTGAGAAAAAAAAATAAACAATAAAATAAATTGAAATAATTTTGAGGACATTTTTACCTCACTTTTCGAATGGCACCGTTTTGGTATCATCGTTTATATTCACTTTAATGTAAATATAGATTTGAAATATGTTAAAGGAGAAGAGAACATAAAAATGACGACAAAATCAGATGAAAGAGCGTCAAAACTTGTTTGCAAATATGATCTTTAATATTTTTTCAAGAGAAAAGGGTATTTAAAAATATTTTTGTATGGTGGGTATTTGGGACAAACTTTTAGTACTTATCGTTGTAGCATAACAATGTTCTAAATAAGGATGTGATGCTTGCCTAATAAAATTTATTTGAATGTAAATTTGTTGTTTATATCGAAACATATGCATTTAACTTAAATTATGATTATATTTATAAGCATATTAAAAATATGAATATGATCTATATTGAGGTATAATACATTTGTTAGATGACAATTTTAGTGCAAAATATTTATTAAACCTGTGTTACATCCTCATTTATGACATTATTTATTATATTATTATAAATAAAGACTATGTGTCTTTTTCTCAAGGAAAAATTCCAAAAAATATTGAAGACCACATTTAGGAATAACTTTTCGCACTCTTTCATCTGAACTTGATATCATTTTTATGTCTTCTCCACCTTTAGAAGCCAAATATGAATTTCCATGAAGTTACTTTTCACTAAAGCAGTTAAACCTCCGATAAAATGCTGTTGACGCATATTAAGCTGCTTAGTAAGCCAAACAATGCAAGGATAGACTTGAAAAGGCCAAACGGCCCAAGTTTGCGCGACAATGACCTCCTCTGCTTTATAGGTTCGGATTTATGGCGATAAAAAACAATTAGAAAGACAGACAGACAGACGGACAAACGTGCACACGGACAATGTCGTGACAGTACTCCTTAGCAATAACGGGCTGAAGAAACATAAGGATTCATGTACATTGTTCGCAGTAACCGTACATCTAAGGGTGCATTACAAAGGTTTAACAGACCGTATTTTGGTCAACGTTTTTATGAAATGCATTCATGTAACTTCACAAATATTACCGTAATGCATTTTTTTTACAGATATGGTAAATATGTACATTCTGAAAACCAAAGCAAACGGTTTTGTAAAAAAGTTGTAAAACAAACGGTACAATTAATTTAGACTGAAGTATTGATTGTATTTCTCTGATGTTTACTTCACATTTTCTGCAAACTCATCATTTAGCACAAGTGCAAAGAAATGAGATCAAATCCCCACCAGAAAAGCTTTGAGACTTGGGAAACTTCTTTGTTGGTTGTATCACAACAATGTTCGTTTTGCCTGACAAAAAATGAAAACAAACAACGTCTTTGCCTCATTGTTTTTCCGATTCCTCATCTGCTCTTGTTTCCTGGGTTAGGGACGTTGTTTTGAGAGATGGTCTGTACTTCATCTTTGGACAGAATAAATGTAGGAGTTCTTTCCGCATGGTTTGGCTACAAGCGGCATAAAGGACACAGTTAACAAGGGGGTTTGTGTTGATCAGAGCCTCGCCCATAGAAAACATGTAGAATTCTGCCGGGTTCTGATTGATGTAGAGCGTCTTTAGTCCATACAACGCCACATAGAGAGAGGCGCCCCCAGCGGTTGCATTACACACGAGAAACACCGTCACTATCATAATCAGCATGCGCGTAATTTGGTTCTCGCGTGATTTGCCGGTATCCTCGCGAGAGTCTTGTTTCGTTGTGAGGCGAACTCGATCCCATCTAGCACGCCAGACGTGCCAGAGAACCGCAAAATTCAGAGACGCCAACAAAGGGAAAGGGATAACTTTCGTTGCCAGAAAGTAAATCCAGAAATATACTTGTTCAAATTGCTCATTTACTCCAAGACTGGTCAATTTGTGGGTGTAATAAGTTTCGTTCGTCACCGGGTCTGTCAAAGGTACGACGGATCGGCGAAAGAATCGTGGAATATTTAGAGAAATTCCACAGACGAATGCGGCGACCACGACTTTTTTGGCCCGAGATTTGGTGCAGTATTTCTGTGCTTTCATTGGCATAGCCACGGCGACGAAGCGTTCTATAGTGAATGCAGTGGTGACCCAGACAGCTGCAGTGTGAAATGTATTAACCAGTGGCAAAAAGTACGATGCATAGAAAGCATAGAAGGTTTGAAAAGATCTTAAAGGCATGGCCGAAAGATAGACTCTGAATATAGTGGGGGCAAAGAAGATGGCAAAAAGTAGGTCTGCCACGGCTAAGCCTAGAAGATATGCTGTTGAACTTGAATTAAGTACGTCTTTTCGTAGTACTGACACGGTCAGGGCGTTCCCAATTAAGGCCAGTGTAGTGATCACTGGGAAATAAATTCCCCGTATAACAAACGTTACTTGATTATATGTGACGCGCCAACGTGGAGTTTCTTTTTGAGCAGTTTTAACGTCCACAAACCAATCGTTAGCCTCGTTGGTGAAATTGCAGGCACTTGCCGTGGAAGTATTCCCTAGTGTGTTATTGTGGTCAGAAAGAGGAAAATTCCACAGCCCTTCATCTCCAACAATATCAATGGGAGAATCAGGTTCCATATCGTCTATAAAACTACTTGAGTTACATGTCGACTGGACGATCTTTGAGTTCATGATTAGGAAGAAGCCCATGTAGACCAGTCCAAAACCCATGTCCAAAAAGTGACGATTATCCGATAATATATGGACAACCTGAAAAATATAACATGAAGAAATGCTTACAGGAAGCTAAGAATCAAGATTTGACTCCCATTCACAAATCACCAAATTACGTTCAAAGTTTGAAAATGGTAGTTTAAAACTAAACTTTTAAAATGGTACTTGTTGCTGCCTCGTTTGGCGTTCACCACAACTCCTCGTTGTCATATGATTGAAAAGGTAAGACGTTAAACCGCAATCAATTGGACTGATCTCCGTGTTTCTTAGTTACTCTATCTAGAAAGCAGGTTTTTTATTAGGAACTTTGTCTATGCATTGTAAAAAGGAAAATAAAAGACCCATGGCGATTGAAATCAAAGTAAAAAATACATAAAAAGACACAAAAAAGTGTTTTAGTTAGCCTAACAAACCTGTCAATTTAACCTAAACTCATGCATTAAAAAGATCAAATCTAGCTTCGCCGTTTTCTTTTGAACAAAAAGGCATTTGTAAAATGCACAACAAAGAGTAATTATGCATTTGATAACGATATCAGGTTATTTCTAATGTTATTTTACAGTACGCCAATTTTTTTGCATCATCGCCATCAATGTCTATAATTGATGTAACTGATATTTTGACCACAGACGTGGCTGATTTAGCATGATGCTTTAGCTCTGTTGTTTCTTTGTTTTCTAAGGCAAGGCTATTTACTCCAGTGCACCTGAAATCAAAGGTGAATGCCGAAAAACAGTACAAGCTTTTAAATTTTAAAGAACAATCAACATAAAGCTTACAGATTGCTATGGCGTGTATATCCGATCTGGAATAATGGAATGACGCTCTTGAGAACATAACTAGTAGATCCATAAGTTACGCATGACTTCGACAAATGGGTCGAACATTTGCCCTCAACCTGTTAAAGTGTTGATGGACAGATTTTTATAACTCTGTTACACAAACAAAATCGGGTGATAATGCACCATAAATGTCTGTAGGCCTACTGCTGTGTTACCGACAGTTAGTACATTTCAGAGTTTTGCCAGCTTTAGATAGCGGTAAACAAATTTTATCCAAAATTAGTATAAATTTTTTCTGGAGTTTATTAAGGAGAATGTTATTATATTTACCGCAGCTGCATTAGTAGAAAATGGAGGTCAGGCGTTTGAGAATATATTTAGTTTTTTGTTGAAGTTGACAATTTGACTTGGTTTAGGATGACAATTTTACAACATATGTAGTAAAGAAAAATCAATGTGCTGATGAATTCCATACGACATCTCTCTGTATCCCCAATGTCTGCTTCAAGGCCTTTCGATTTCAAGTTCTTTCCGCTGAACAGCTGTTCAAGGCGCTTTATTGCATACATCACGCGTTCATCTTCCAGGACATTATATCCCGTAAAATATTTTCACACCTAAGATAGAGTTCCAAAACGTTCACCACATGTTGACGGGAAAATGGTTTTACTTTGACCATATATTGAGTGTCATTGAATCGATATCTGCTTAGCTTTGTCAAATTATTTTTACTAGACATGATGTATTACCAGTCACATGAACGACATTTAGTTTCTATTTCTATTCCCTTTTGCGTTCTATAAAATGCACCGTGAAACATTTTTTTAAATCCATAAATAAATTTACAAAGTTTCTATTATAGAGACAGCGTGTGTTTGTGGGGAACTTCTAAGCTAATTCATTAATGGGATTCAAGCTTTGTCAGCACTAGGGGGATAGCGGATCGTTATGTAGGTTGTCTGATAGCAATGCTGAACCGACAGTCCGTTATTTAAGGCTCATTGGCGTTCTAAAAGCTCATAGTCCAGTATCGGACAGTCGCATTACAAACGCAAGGATAGAATTCAGGCAATACAAAACATTTGTAGGCATTTACATATTACGCCAAAACAAAAAGAAAGGTGTGAAATGCATATTGTAAACTTAATACACAAAACCTCACTTTTCTGGATAAGAAGCAAAGGCCTGCTTTTCCCCAGATTGTTTAGAGTGAAACGGATCTATTCATATACCAGCCGCCAACCATTAAGGTCGCTCCAGTTCAGTTATCGCAAGGATGACGTTTTCCCAAAACGACGTATAACACAAACCAGCAGTCAGCAGTCTTCAATGATGTCATAAAGACACAAGGTATGTTCTGCGCGACTGAGTGAAGTCAGTATTCAAATCGTGTACCATGCTAGAAAGCCATGAAGCACTTGCATCAAAATGTTATCATGACTGACTTCGTTTCATGATGGTTTTTTATAACGTGAACAACAACGCTGGATTAACCACCGCTTTTTTTAAGATTAAAGCTTAAAAAGGTTTGGCAGAATATATTCCAACACGAAAAGCTTTTAAGTCAGTCCAGTGGTTCAATAAACAAATCATTCAATAAACTTAAGTGGTCCAATGAAAAAATTAGTGACTGTGCTCCGAATGGTTTCTTGTATCTGTAAATTCGAGTCTGAGTTGTTTAGAGTTGGTTAGTGCCTCCATTACGGTTTCTCGTAAGAAAGGCCCGTGACAGCTTTGTAGGTATTTAGTTAAACGCAAAGGAATGAATGAGTGATTGACGATCAACGTCAGATGAAACCTAAAAGGAAATAATTACATGGGTATAATTGAAGACATAAAGCATAGAAAGTAGCAGCGACGACAGTGTGATTATTGGCAAATGGTTACAGGTAGCCGGTGAAATATAGCCTTTTGTCAGTTTACCCCAGTCAGGGTTTTATTCTCACTGTTCATGTGAATGCATAAATAGTAGCAATTCACAGTCCCCCCCCCCCCCGCCCCCCGAGCACCATGGCTTAAGCATAATTAGGTAAAAATATTATGCAGTGATATTAATTGCACTGGAACCCTTCAAATTATGGGCTTGTGACAAACAGAAAAATAACCTACTAGGCACTTGATAAAACACAAATTTAAGCGTCAGGTTTAACACTCATAGCAACCAGGTTTCCTTCCACCATAATGCTGGTCGCCTTTGTATTAGTGAAATATTCTTGAGTACGGCGTGAAAAGATCAAATCAGTAAATAACTTCTCGACTCGTACACCACACGTAAACTATAAAGGGCCGCGCCAAGTCGATAATAAGGCCCATTTCCAAAGCAGCGAAAATAACCAGTTAACTATAATAAAGACACATGATGACTTAGGCTGGCTAGGTAGGGCCGTCAAAGGCTTAAACCTATGGAAACATAAATTACTAACCTTGTAAATGCAACAATGGATCTAGCCTCGATCTGTGTTCATGTGACGCTGTCCGAGCGAGATGTCCCGTGAATTCAGGAGAGGTACGGACATATATACTGCTGTAGGCAAAATCTATAATGTATCTGAAGGTCGGCCGTCAAACTAGCCTCCAGGGCGTGTCAGCATATGCTTATACAACCACATACCCCCGATAAAGAGGGTAAAACTGTGATCATTTGAGCGGGATGATTAATATTCATGGAATCATGAAATCCCACGCTTATTATGTTTGATTAACTTTCTTTGATTTCATTAAATAAGAATTAAGTTTACTTTGGTATGACAACACAGAGTTCTTGTACACCCCTCTGTTTCAAGGGACTAAATCTATAAACAGTTGAGAATATTTGGTCCAGCGTTGCAGGTGAGATGATGAGTTCGAATCCGGTGAACATACATCCAAAAAACAAAGTAGAGCCAGTTCGTATGTATTGGTATTGAAGCCTCCAGTTTTACATTCGATAAGCCATACAGGGGCGTTCCCAGTCGATAATCGCAATTCTGTTTAAAACTAAAAATATCAGCTTTCTAAGGACTATGAAGGAAATATTATGTAAACATTTAATAAAGCCGTAATATGTAAAAGAGAAGCAGTCAATAGTCAGTGAAGAGTTTCCAGGTTCGAGTACAAATATAAGTATCTCAGTCATGTGTTGATTGGATCTGTCCGTAAAAGCGTCTTGCTGATGCACTTCTATCCTCAGGTTCTCCGAAGTTAAATACAACAGTGACAACTTTGAAACAGGCCGCTCTGCCTCAGAGGTCTTGAAAGCTTTGTCATTATGCTTATTATAGAATCAAGAAACATGCTAGGCTTTGGGCCGTTTGATAGATTATCCTTGACACACTAGTTGGCTTTTTCTTTTGCTTTTCATTTAAAATTGTGACGTAGATTGACATCATGACATTTTACACAGAATGTAGCACGTTACAAGGTGATGATGTGTGTATGCCATATACAGGATCCTTTGGTATGTTACTACAAAAATAAGGTAATCCTTTTAGAGATATACTTCTAACTAAAATGTACTATCTGGACTATCTGTTGTGGCTCTTAAATCCAACCAAGCTAGATTAATTTCTGTTACCCTCTGGGCAATATGCGGATTGCTTAAAGCCAATAAGTTATCAATATACCAGCAGGTAAATCCGAAATTCCAGTAATTCCCATGAATGATAAAAAGTAATAATAGACGAACTAAAGAAGACTTTCTTGCTGTGGACAGTTTTGTCAATTTGTCAACTAAAACTTAGTGAGGGATCGTAGCATAGAAAGCGTTGATATTAGATAGTGGTTCCGTCTTTATATGGCATGAGTTCTTGGGCGCCATGTTCTTCCTTGGAACGTTTTGAATAGTTTAGAATCTACCTCATAACATGTGATATACCTGGACTCTTTGTAATGGTACAGGTGCATGATACAAGATGATTTTATTTCTTGCAGGGCTCTTGTCGGTAAGGTTCACAAAAGTCTGGTGGTACAGTTCCTTTAACCAGTGATAAATCGAACTTTGTATGGGGATTTGTACAGGTTGGGAACCGTGTGTGGTATATCAGTATGACGAGGTATGTGCCTTTCTTCAATAAAACCTTTGTGTTTGTTAAATACTTCCTCCCGAGTGCATCTTTTAGCGGAATGCGTCGATGTTTGTGTGTATTATTAAGCTCCTCTACATGAATTAATTGTAATTCTTGCCAGTAAATATGAGATTATTGCGAGATTTAAAAATAAAAATAGAAATTTATAAAAAAATCAAAATTTATAAAAATGCGAATAAAGTATATCTGAATGAAAGTAGGTACCTCTTGCACAATAACATCTTTCATAACCTGTGTAGCCACAGAAAAAAGATGTATTGTCTGTATGGTGGATTGCCAAAACAAAGTCCTTTTGAACAAACTCGAGCCAAAATAGGAAAGTACTGCAAGACCTATTTTCTCCCCACTAGACAAACGTGATCTTCAAGTGCTGATATAGGACGATTTTTTCGTTTGACTTGATATTTACTTTTCTATGCTCTTTATTCTTTAAACCCCTAACAAAGATGTTCTTTTAGATCACTATTATCAATAATATTAAGGTCAACTGTCAGGGCGTGTTTGCATTTGCCATAAGTAAAAACAGATGGCTACAATCACAAATGTCACCAGGGGAATCTCAAAAGGTTACGCAGAGTAATGATTGTTTGCATGTTGTAACATCACATTAAGATAAAGGACTTTTTTTACATTTAAGCTGTGAACCTTCTTATGGATGTCTTGAACATGTGTGCTGAAGGTGTTAATTTTACATTACGCCAGTAACTGCACCTCAGAACGTATTAATCTTATATATTAAATGCTTTTCCTTCCTCACCACTGTCAAATATTGAATTTGTCATTATTAAAAGTCATACACATGTTTAGCATTGTAGATTTAAGAGTGTTTATACAGGCTTTATATGAACATCACAAAGTTCAGTTTGTAACAAACCGATAACAAGAGACTTCCAAAAACATTTGCCTAAAGTGTGGAGCATGTACTTCATTAATGCGAACAGCAATGGCGATTTTGAAGGTGATCAAGTCATACGATGTCGTAAAGATGTGCACAGATCTTTTATAGACATTGTAATCATTGTCGAATGCGCAGAGCATAGAAAGCCAGCCACACTATGGACGACAGAGTGACAGCCTCGGTATCATAATACGCGACTGTCCCCATGTAAGGCAAACATTTTGCACTGCAGATGTTCGTAGTAATTCTAACATAGTGTTTATTCCCGCCAACAGCTCTCCTATTTAACATAAAACTTAGTAAGCAGCAGGAATTGCTAGTAGTGACAACTATCTCATCTACAATACTGGAAAATGTTTGACAAATAACGTAAGATCCAGCAAATATGTTGACTGTTTCTAGTTTCTTTCTGAGAAAACTTTATCACCAGTAATGAAGTTGACAGAAACATTAAATCTCCATAACCACCCCTTCCCATCCCTACCATTCCCATGAACTTCATCTTATCTCCAAACACATTCGAAGATTTAGCCATGGCGTGTTCCTACTTTAATTATGATTAAGATCTAGAGTAAGTCGAATCGAAACTATATTAGTTACCTGATAGGGATAGGGAAATACTTTTATTGGATTTTCATTTATCCTCGAACGGAGATTAGGTCTGCATCTGTTTCATTATTTTTTCAGCGGCTGTTAATAACAGGTTATCCAGAAACGGGCACAATCCGGAATAAAGACCGATCAGATCATTGCCCTGGTGTTGCCAAGAAGGGATAGATGGTTTTGAAATGTGATGACACCACAACGTTTGAGTAATACTAAACCATTGACTCCTGGCATAGTGTAATCAGCATCATTATATATGTGTTTACCTAGATCGGCGTAAGCCATGGTGCTATTAGTGTGTGTGGGTTTCTCCTTTTAATCACTGCATTAACAATTATAAGAAAACCCTAACTATGGTAAATTGACGAGAAACCGTATTTCACTGGTTACATGTGACTATTTGCCAACAATAACACCGTCGTCGCTGTTGTTGTTTTTACCTTCCATAATGTATTTTTCATTAAAATCACGACCCATCTTATAAATATCAACGATATTCGCATTTTATTGTAGATGTAGATTATTTGCAGCTGACATATTTTTTGTTGGCTGCATGAAAAGATGCGTTGACATATGGAATTCTTCCATCAATTAGGACCGGCCCGGATAGCACAGTTGGTAGAGCGTCCGCTTCGGGACCGGTAGATCCAGGATCAATCATTGGTCGAGTCACACCTAAGACTTTAAAAGAGGAAGTTGTAACTTCCTCGCTTGGCGTTCAGCATGAAGGGGATAGTGCAACGACTGGTTGACCCGTATCAGTATAATGGCTCGAGCGGGCCGGCTTACTTGCCTTCGGTAAGTCGTCTCAGTGATGCAGCACTAAATAAAAGAGCGGTGGAAATCCGTCCTGCAACAATGATTCCTTCGTCGTCATATGACTGAAAAATTGTTGAGTACGACGTTAAACCCCAAGCACTCACTCACTCACTCCATCAGTTAGATCTAACCCTTTACTTGAAGAGTGAAAACTAAGAGAGTGACGTAAAGTGTTAACCAAGAATAACTGGCTAATGGTGATGTGTACCTGACGAGACCCGGCCTTCAGTGTACCTGGGTTAAGGTTTCATTCTAACCGATCATGCAAATGCTAAAACAGCTTACAACTACCACTCCCCCATTCTCCCACTGGCGATCATTTGCTATTTATTTTGTTGATAAGCGAGGTAGAATTTTTTAAATAGTTTTAGAACATTTCTGAAATACTACTTTATTACTTAATTCAGACTTAGTGGCTGACTTTATGTTCATTTAAGTTAGACTTACTATTAAAATAATTTTAGCTGATGCGTCCTGTTTTCATGCGTGGAGGAAATTCGAGCGCCCAGGACATACCACCGTTACTAAATAACTTTCCCACGTTGTGAAGTACAGTGGTTTTCGACGAAGGTTAAACTGCGTAAACGGCAGAACAAGAGGCATCAGCTGCTTGTCGTCACCTTGATCTTGATGTTCTATGATAGCATGGACAGCACCTGGGCAATTATCACACGGATTTCGATACTCGGGCTTTATTTTCTGTTGTAAGTCTTTTATTATATTTGTGCATAACCCATGATTCTGCTGGTAACCTAAGCATCATCAAGGCCAAGCGCATTTGCATTGGTTTAATGTTATAGTATGTTAAATTTTAAGTAAGTTTAGATTAGTGACTTCTAATAAATTGCAATTAACATCACAAGGTCGTTTTCTTTACGACCTACCTTACGATGCTACTTAAGCTATGGTGCTAGAGATGTGTAATTTGCTACTTTTTTTAGCATTTTCATGAACAGTTAGAATAAAGCCCTGGGTGAGGTAAATTAACAACAGGCCGTATTCCACCCGTTACCTGTGACCACTGGGCAGTTACAACACTGTCTTCGCTGCTCAGTTTTACTCTCTC
The DNA here is from genome assembly GCF_032854445.1 of Liolophura sinensis. Taxonomy (NCBI): domain Eukaryota; kingdom Metazoa; phylum Mollusca; class Polyplacophora; order Chitonida; family Chitonidae; genus Liolophura; species Liolophura sinensis. The sequence goes on from NC_088299.1 coordinate 7,639,249, forward strand.
TTTATAACATTCTAATCGGTCATTGTTTCCCGGTGCGGGTACATGATTTGGATCTTACGCTGTTGACGGTGATTGGCTCATCATGGATAAATGGAATCATGGGTTAAAATATTGGCTTTGTTCACCCTGATAAATGTATATACGGTAAAAATAACTCAATCCGTGCTATCATTGTTAGCATTAAGTCTGGCATGATCTATAGTGTTTGACTTCAAACGGCAGTCACATGTATATTTGTTCCGATTGATAGAGCGACACGGAATGGGGATTACGTAGCCGTTCTTTAAATTGAATTTGAATTTCTGATATTTCATTTAAACCACATTGTGGTCGATATTTTTACAAAACACTTGTGCATTGATAGGGATTTAATATTGTGTATCCTACTCAAATTACATTTATTCTATAGTGAGAATGACTGCGTTATTAGATCATTACACCGTTCAATATTCAGAGCATCTCCGTGCGTTCGAAGTGACTCAATCAGTCCACATGGGGCATTTTATCAGAACATATTGTTTTGTTTTACGCAGATAACGGCCAGTTTCAAGGCCAGATAAAACCGGATTAAACCACCGAATTTTGGCAACTAACTGGCGAACGTCCAAAACACTTTTGCCCACGCTTTATGTCATATTGGTTAAAGGCAAGTGTTCTGCAAGCAAGTTAATGTGTGTGGTACTGATCAACAAATAACTTAACCAGTCGATCAGGGCTCTCTAGAGAAACACCAATGGAATAAAAAATAAAACAAATTAGCTTTACACTGATATTCCACGATTACATTTTTTATATGTGGCTTTGTCCTGTTGTAGAAATGGAGTCTAAGTTTAAACATTGATTTTCAAACCTTTGAAAAGAAACCTTAAACACTTAGTACTTTGGTCAGAAATGTATACATTCGCAAAGTGTCACTTTCATTTATGTCGTTAGACTGCTTTCCCTGTCTGACATGAACAAAAGCAATGCCCTACATACACATATAATCTATTTTTATCAAGGTCAAAAACATAACTCCCGAAAGCATGGATTGCACTTTTTCCTTTGGATATACCAATTTTTTAAATTAGTTTTTATTTAATTGAAGCTAACTTGCTGTTTCCTCACGAATTTCAGTATGAGAAAAACCCCACTCAGTGGCATTATTAGCTTTGATCTGAGTTACCTGCGCAAATTTTGACATCAATCACGTTCAACAAATGAGATGCGCTCATAATGTGGACGGCATTAAATTGCAGTTATTTATTTCTTTATTTAACTTGATGTTTTACTCAAGAATATTTCATAATAACGACGGCGGCCAGCATTATGATGGGAAGAAACCAGGCAGTGGCCGGGGGGAACTTAGGAACACTCACAGATTGCTGGTAGACCTTCCCACATACAGGTGGAGAGGAGACCAGCATGAACTGGACTCACAGCGACAGCATTTGTGAGATGCGCATGGGTCATTGCATGCGCCACTGTCCTCTCGCTTTGCATCACTATCACAGCTATACATGTGTTAGGTAGAAGTGCCATCATACTTTAGAAATTACAAATGTATCAGGCATCAGTATAAACAAAGCTTGTGACAGAGTTTTTGTTCTTTTCTGACCATGACATTGGTGACATGGGCATCGACCGAATGTGATGTGAGAAATGGAAGTGTGTCGCTGAGTAGAAAAAAATCAACAATTTTGTCAGGAAATGAAAAAGGAAAGTTACTGTTCTTTTCAGTGCGAGTTCGAGATTTCATATTTCAGATCTTATAATTAGCTATACAGTTTATAACCTGGCACGATTCAGCAAACCTTAATTTAGAGATAAGCTGATTTATGACGTATTCCTTTGGGAACATTTTCCATATATGTTATTTAAATATTAGTTCAACTCTTCATTGCATGCATACATATGTGCTTCTTTCGTCATTATGCAGATATGGGTTACAATAAAGTATTTTTCACACATCTAATAAACTTATTCTGTAGGCATGTGCAGAGTCCGGTAGTATGAGTGGAAAATAAAACTTGATAAAGAAAAGGAAACCACTTTCGCTTATTTGCAATGGTAACAAATGCTCAGGCAGCAAATAAAGGGTCTCACAGAACATTGGACTTGAACTTGCGTGAGACCAAAGCAATATTGCAATAGATCCATAATTTGTTGTTATTAATGGCCTTGGGAAGACATTTCCTGTTGGGAGCATTCTCACAAATTTATCAACTCAGAATCAATAATCCTTTGTTCAAACGCGGAGAACAGAAAAAGCATCACATACAAATGAATTAGAGATTGAATGAACATGGTTTCAAGGTCTTTAGTACTGAGTGCCTTGTATACAGATGTATCGTCTAATCGATGTCTTCTCATTCAGCACACGTTTTGTTGTGGCAATGAGAGTTTAGATAACACAGAACATCAAGTGTCAAACCTCACACGGCAAAAGAAACAATGGAACTGGAGTAAAAATGTTGTTTTTGAAAGCAGAAAGAATCTATTTCGTCCGGCCAAGTTTTTACTGAATCATTGGAGATTAAATCGATAGCTGATAATTGATTAAAATCAACAATGAAAAGAAAAAATTCCCAGAAAACTAGAAACTTCCGCGATATTTACTGAATGGCAACTTATTTGAGAGACTAGTGGTAAATACAGTAATTTTGATTTCATTAAAGAATAGGGATTTTTTTTGGCCAAAGTCTACGTTATGTTGCAGAGACACAATGTTGTATCTCACCTGTTTCCTAGAAGCTCATGCGCAGTTGTTGACAGTGGGCAAGGAAAGGTTAACACCTGAGCTTGGGTTGTTTGATCGCAGTGACACACCTGGTGAGCGGTCACAAACTAAAGCGAGGGGTTTCAGTCCCGGAGGTGTATTATGCTACGGCTTATCAGTCGTGTAACCGACATCAAACACCTCAAGCGAATGACGATAACCTATTGGCATAATGACGCTATTGTGCGGGCGCGAGTGCTTTATTTCGCGTATTTCAGTTTTTAGGACATGCATTGGCATTAGAAATAATCTTGATTTCTTGAATAAAATACGATAACCTATTGGCAACGTGAGTTCCTTATTTCGCGTATTGCACTATTTCAGTTTTGAGGACATGCATTGGCATTAGAAATAATTTTGATTTCTTGAATAAAATACGATAACCTATTGGCAATGCGAGTTCCTTATTTCGCGTATTGCACTATTTCAGTTTCTAGGACACGCTTAATAATAATCTTAATTTCTTGAATAGAATAGTTATTTAGCAGAAGGCAGTCAGACATGTACAGTAATGATGATTCAAAATCTATAAACTGACATTTTTATGTTCAGAGAGTGCTGTCTGCCTCTACCTTAGAATATTCCAGAATGCGCTCAGTTCGGTTCCTATTTGTTTACATCAAGTGTTCAGGAATTTTCTTATTCTGGACAATTCCACCAGGCTATATAAGACGGGAGAGAACAGAGAACGGAGAACGGAGAATTATTGAGAGCTTGGATGCTTTTGCTGTGTATTACTTTAGTAGGCCATTTGTGCTGAATTTTGGTGTCTCTGTAGCCTCTGGCTTTGTTATATCCTATCTCCACCGAGCACTTGTTCAGTCTGAACGTGTATGTTTAATTTGTGCTCTTGCATACACAGTGCTTATTAGTACACGGACCCTGTGTGTGGAATTTTGTGTATATTTCGTCGTACCCTCAGTTATACTGTGGATTTTCCCTCTTGTGAATTTGCCTCTGAGCATTTATGCCTGTGTGGTATATATATTGTGGAATATATGCGTCCGTTTGGACTTGACACCGTAAGTACTTTAGTATTTGTATAGATACTGCTATCCTTTCTTGTTAAACTTAAGTACTTTAGTATTTGTATAAGTCTTATTATCTGTTCTTGTTAAGCTAATAAATTGTTGTAAAATAAAATCTGCTGGTTTTGGTTACTTTTTTGTGCGGCTAAACTGTCGTGTATTTCGAACAAGCCATCTCTTTATAATACAGGCAGTTTGGGTCGTAGCAATGGTAGAATACAAATGTGTACATATGTGGCAGTAGGAAACGCTGCCTGACTGCATGGTAATATGCAAATTTCCATGGCCTGCGAGGTGGGAAAGGTGCATTTCTGTTCTGTATAAAAGGAGAATGAACAAAGTTTGCTATGCGGAAAACCCTATTAATTTATTCTCTGTCTCTATTTGTTGTTGTATTTTCTCAGGCAGTACATGTGAAAAAGCAAGGTATAATCTCAAGGATATGATTTGAACTCTCAATGACCAGACTCCTTTATCCACGGCTTATCACAGCTGTTGAACAATACGCAAAATAAAACAACAGTAGTGCCAGCAGTTCAGTACCAGAGGCGAAGACGGCATCGCTTATGGGGCTTTCGATCACTGTTAGTTCTTGATAAACGTTTAGAAGTTCAAAGTGTAACCACAATACATGCCTCAAGTAATATAGGACCATGTTGTACAAGGGGTTTTTTGTCGCATTATTTCTCACTAATGACAAGTGTGATGACAAAGAGTGGTTAGGCATTGGAGGTATGGCCTTCACCCATTATTAAAGGGACAGCACGACATGATTGGACAATGCCCTATCACAACGAGGCTTTGGCGTACTATGACATCAGTAGTTTTAAGCTGAGAACAACGGACAGTGTTCTAGAGGACAGAGGCACAATTATGTGTCTATGTGTATATATATATACTGGTTCCTCGATGAAGAGAGAGAGAAAGAGAGCGCGCACTGTCTCCAAAATAATGTTTGAAACTGCAAGTATATTTAACGCAAAATTTATTACAAGCACGCATATATTCAGAATGAGTATAGTACTAGGACCGATTAAATACAATGTGATCTAAAACGAATAAAGGTGAAAATCTAAGACGGTAAACAACAGAGAACACGTGATCGATGATGACTTCGAGAGAAACTAGGGTAGGGATCAACTGACCACTTCATATACTTGAAGGGTGTATTTCTGAAGACTCAAGAAAGCACAGTGTCGAGCATCGAAAAATTGTGTATGTAAATCCTAAAATAATGACGTCAACGCACACTACCATTCTTCAGATAACCAAAAGGTATTAATGACAGTACACAGAATTCCAAAAGGACTCAGTAATCATAACCCTCATTCCTACAAGGGCATACGCCGCTCTCAAGGTTCGGTTTACATCACTGCAAGTTTTGTATTGAAATCTTGAACAGCCCCATGGTCATTGGGGTCACGGTGATTGGACAGGAAATGATGTCACAAAGGCACAAAAACTTTATCCCAACCGTTGTTTTTAATTATACTGTATACACATACATTCTCGTTATCTAAAGTATGCACAATATCATTCTAACCGACATCTGAAACAATCTTATTCATCAATGCTGATTAAGTAGTTCCGCGCAAGGACACTAGTGATGAGGCTTAGCCTAAACAAGCCCACGTGCCTCACACAGGCTCCAGAATATCAAGCTTGTATGGTGGTGGCAGTGAAGTAGAGCGAGCGTAGAGAGCGGCACATGCACGGTAAGGATTATGCGTGGTGACATTACACTAATCCTTCATCATCAGATCTCCAAAGGGGCTTAGTGACAGTAGAAATATTTGTGTTGTTTGTGAAATACGTGTCATCAGCAACAAATCTTTTAATGGGACACCGCACTAGCGCTCGCAGTGAGGTTTATCACAAACATGTGTTCATTGAACCATGTGTTGTTATTCCCGTGTCTGTGACCGGTCGACGTCGGCCCCTGTTTACACGGATTAACGAGTGATTAGTGTTGACAAGTATGTTAAGTGCAGGCAATTAAAATGTGAGAAATGCTTTAAGAGTGGCACGTTATGTCAGCCTATTAAATCATCTTGACTTTAATATTATTTTAATTATTATGCTTTTCTAAAGAGTTATTTCCTGTATCGTCTAATTATGAAGGCGGAAATAAAGTATAAAAAGGTAGGTATGTAGGGAATTTAACCGTTTGAAGGTGACTTGCACTTTTTCACCCACTTCAAGGGGCAAAGGTATCAAAATATCATCATCGATTGAACTATTCAGGATAATGTGAAATAAATTTCCACGAATAAACCTTCTTATATTTCCACAACCCTAATTCTGTGCTTATGGCGGCCCTCTTGCAGGTTCCAGTAAGAATGTCGCTGGCCGGCGCAACATGATTAACATTTAGTCTACATCGTATAGACTTCCTTCACATTATTCCTGCATACTCAAGAGAAGCCCTTGCAAAACTCATAAATTCCAAGTACTTTCTATTCAAACGATATTCATGGCCCCTGAAATACATACATTCTTGTTCGAATGATGCGAATAACATAATGTTGAAGTTGTGAGGTACAATTATCCAGGTATTAATCCCAAAGGATTTCATCTTCATCAATAACGATGAAAGGCTATCCAGATATCAAAAAAGATTAAGATCTCTTTGACGTCATCGAAAGCCAAATATTAAAAAGTCGAACAGCTAAAGAGTGGTTTAAGCTCCTAGTTTACAGTAGCTATCTTTCGGGTCCGTATCATATGACAATCTACTCTTTCATTTTACTCTTTCAGAAATGATATTTCGGTCTTAATTGTCTTTCCCCTACAAAACAGTCTCGCAGTCGGATGACAAATGACAACAAGCTCCAGGCTATTAGGAAGTGCTCTTCTAATTAATCTTAAGGAAAGCCTTGGTGTGAACAATATGCATCATTCGTGAATGCAGTATATCAAGTAATATGGTTTCCGGGTTCTAAATGTAGGACCCATTTTGCTTACGTCACCGTCTCACAATTGTTTTTTTTTGTAGGGGGGGGGGGGGGGGGCCTTTTCACCATGTGACCTTGAGCTGAATAGAAGTATTGTTATCAAAGAATTACTTGCAAAATTCGAAACACGGACTTTGTAATCCAAGGTAAGGGTTTTGCCCGGAAATCAGTCCGCCGTTTTAAGGCCTGTGTGAGAGAACTGTCCGATTGTAGGCAAATTATCTCACGAATAGACCGCAACTTTTCCTGTTGATTTCATTTGAATTTCCGTAGCGCACGACAGTGTCTGGAAATAAATGACAGATTGACCAATGTCAGTGAAAATCAAATAATATGTGAGAAGTGTGGGGCTGCTGCATCTAAATTCTTATTTTTCTGTGGTGACGAGAACAAGAAGAGTGAATTTAAGATCAGTCGGTTTTGTAACGCATTCCATTTATTTATTGATTTGCTGAACGCGATACTCCAGATTGTTTTATTAACGCGATGACGCTCAGTTTTATTTCAGCACGAGTGAAACCGTGCCTGGGGTAAACCTCCGACCACGAGCTGTCTGGTGATATTACACGCCACAGAGATAAATGCATATCATATTGTACAAGAAAAGTGGCATTCAAAGGGCATTATATCACGCAAACAGCTCTAAGAGCGGTGCCCACAGTTTATTATCCAAGCGGCCCCAAGGACATTCAGAACGGGAAAATCTACAAATTCTCTGATTTAGACCGGATTTGAAAGTACGCCTTTTTTGGAACGGTCTTCTGTAATGTTAGTTAGTAGGTTTACCTCCAGTCAAAGTTAGATGGTTAGAGTTTCTCTTTACTTTGTAAGCAGCACACCCGCGCTCGATATTGAGTTGAATTAGGCTTAATCTTCTTAGTCTTAAAGACTTTACAGTCGCTAGCATGAAGACAAAGACCAGATGCTAGTCGTCGATGTGTCATTATATCATTACTAGGAGAGGTGTCAAGACTAGCGTCTTTGGAATAGTGTTCCACTGAGGAAGCTAAACATATGTAATACAGGGTGAGGTGGCGAGGTGGCAAGTTGGATAGACTCGTTTCATTACCTCGCTATCCCGCTGCGTAGTTTCCCCGGCTTGTATTAGAAAGGTCAAAATAACAAAATAGCTAAATTTCCTATATCGCTTTCCACAGCCACTCAAATAGGACATCATTTACAAAGCCCATCGGCAAAAATTGGTAATTCTAGCTTCCAATCCCAATAAAATTGCTTGTGGAACAGAAGTGAACAGTCTTTTTTAAACAAATTAGTTTAGAGAAGCCAATGACAACAGGACAATACCACCACATACATTTGGAGCTTATCTAACCAAGGGGGTTTGCTATATATACTTTGATGCTCAAGAACGTACTCTGTTTTGATGAAATTTTTCCACCTACAGACATATCAGCTCAGACGTGTAAGAAATCGTATCTTTAACAACCCTCGAAACTGTCTCATGGTTTTGTTGACAAACGACGTTGTTGACAAGGATGTTGTTGATAACATGGGCTGCAATAACGTTACTTGATTGGCTCTAATGATGTCTCGCGATGAGGTGACATCTACAATCCCCACACAGTTCGAAGGCCAAGGTGAAGTCGCTCATGAACATCGTACGAGTTGTTTCTTAATGGAGGGTCGACCAATGAGATACGTGCAGAAGTAAATATGTTTTAGAATGCTAGAAACGCAGATCGCCGTCTAAAAAAAAATGTTAAGAGCAACATTGAACATCCACAAGCAGACAATCAATCATTTATACTGATTGTAACACGACGACCCAGAAGCACATCATCTCATGTCGCTGTGACCTATGGGTGAAGGGTGTGCCCGGTGAGGGCGACAGACCAGAGTGGCTACATATATTTCACAACAGTCTAATATTAAGGACGTTTTATTTCAAACTAGTACAGTGGAGAAGTACACAGTTTCCCTTTTGCTGGTTCCAAGGCTACGCCTTAGCTGTAAATATTTCTCACTAGAAGGATTTACTTTGCGCTGTCCCTGCACGTTCTAGGGACACACATATATACACACGCACGCTAATTATACTATACCGCTTCAGTGACATCCTCAGTAGATCCTATGAAGACATATTCAGTCAAACATGAACAAACGTATTCCCTCCTTTTTCTTTTTGATCCGTGCATGCGCAGCCCGTAGTGCGCGAAATGTGAGGGAATGAGATTGCCTCATCTACTAAACAAAGTGCCGTAACAAACATGTTCACTATGTAAAAATCCAAGTCTGACTGGCCTATGAAAACACGGCGGTTCGACGGTTCAGTACAACCCGCCGTTCGTCACGTTTTTGCTATCATGGTTAATTTAAGACACAAATATTTTTTTCAGTGACTCCATTATGCCCTTAGGCACCAACTGCATAAGCGTTCTACTGCTTGGGCAAGCAGGCATGACCAGTCTTCAGATCTTCGCACAATGCATTTATATGGTGCACTTACCTTTATTTAGCCTTAACATCTTAAATATACAATAGATGCACGACTGACGTAACTCTTGCGTTTATAATAAATTCTAACCACACTGACTGTACATGAGAAAAGTCAGAACAGTTTTTACTTTATATTAGGTAAAATCTCTGTGTATTTAACTCACAATGTTTAAATCACAGAGTTGGCTGTGCCAAAGATATGACTTAACCAGGTAAGTCTATATCAGTCAGAAGCTGACATGACCCGTATCAGTATAATGGCTCGGGCGGGGCGGCTTACTTGCCTTTGGTAAGTCGTCTCAGTGAAGCAGCACTAGATAAAAGAGCGGTGGAAATCCGTCCAGCAACAAGGAGGTACATTACATGCACTCTAAGGATTCCTTCGTCGTCATATGACTGAAAAATTGTTAAGCATGACGTTAAACCCCAAGCACTCACTCACTCACTCAGATGCTGACATATGATTCGTTGTTTGTTGGGCGATTTGTTGTGTAGCGTTTATTCAAAATCGACAGCAACTGTTTTAAGGTTAATTTTACATGAACATTGGTTTATTTTTTGATTGGTGTTTTACACCGCTCGCAAGAATATTTCACTTATTCGACGGCTGTCAGCACTGTGGTGGAAGAAAACCGAGCAGAGTCCGGGTAAACCCACGACCAACCCCAGGCTGCTGACTTGTACATTGGTGGTTAAAGCCTTACTTAGGAAATATTTACGTCGGTCAGGTGTGCTATGGACTGCGTAAAGTGGACAGACCGCAGGTAAAACCTTCAGTCGGATTTGTATCACAACCATCATTACCACAGCAACAACAACGTGTAGATTGAGAGATGAGTTGAACCAAGACCGTGATTTCAGATCCCGTGAACGATCTTAGATTTAAGTGGAAATTTCAGATCACTTTAAAATTGTTTTTTTCTGATGTAACAAGGTCAAAATATTGCTTGAAAACTTAAATTCGTGGTTAGTTATTGTACATCAAATTTCTGCAAAAATAACGGAAATGAACATACCAAATTTAATGATTAAAATGTGACTTAAATCTAATTCCCGGGACAAGAAGTCTTACTGGCGAGATTGTTTGCCTTTCCACCAGGAAATAAACTTTATAAGACTTCCCTTTCGTGAACAGTGAAATTACCCCTTGTGTAGTAAACAATTATAACGAGTAAATGTAGGGCGAATGCAAAAAAAAGTTAATTTGATTGTTTTTATAGCATTTTATCAAGTACTGCGTACGTGTTCCTGTCATTCATGAAAAGACAACATACAGTCCGGGATATTACGCATGCTTGGATGAGCATTCAGAAAGATGCGCGCTTGACTAGCAGCTGGAAGTCCACATACGCTACAAATAAAGGTAAGTGGCGTGTCATATAGATCATCTATAAGAGTTTGCCTAAATGTTTGAGTTGGTCAGAGTTAGCCATGTCAAAACAGTGACCATTTTAGGATGCATCCTTGCATCATGTTTCGCTTGCCTAAGGGACCATTTGACTTATTATTGTATATTTCGTTGCACTCAAAATTAACTCTGTATTACACAGTTCAAATGAATTAGGCCCAAAGATTTGAGATGTACTGAGCTACCGAACGGCACATTACGTGTAGCTGTATTAATACAGAAATATCCAGTTGCGATTGTACATGGTAAACCTGAAGGCATTGCACAAAGTTGTGGCTTATGTCAATCACCAAGTCACATGGTGAAAAGTCACACTGGTCGAAATTGCTCAAATGCAGTTTAAAATGAGCCGTACACTGTATGCGTACTTGTTTCATTACCTCGTTTGTAACTTTTGTAAATGTTTAAAATTTTGGCTGCCCATTTTGCACATGATATTGAACTGTCGGAAAAGGCTTCAACCTTTTTTGTCCTGTAACATACACAGATGGGTCTGGGAAAAGTGTACCAAAGAGCCACTGAGTGAGAGTCTGAGATACGTATGCCTAAAAAAACAAATAGCGGTATTACGTTTGCACATAGTATCGAAAGTGAATTTCTTTTAACACAGTGACCCAACAAGTTTCATCCTGAGTAATGGTCATGATTCGTCGAGAGGCACGACTTATTTACTTCTTTAAGAAATACCGGTATGCATTTATATTCTGGACATACATTATTTTCTGCTGCCAGCAGTCGGATGATCGTGGGTTTCACCCAAGTCCTGTGCGGTTTCCTCACACAGTAATGCTGGTCGTCGTCATATAAATGAAATATTTTTGAGTACAGCGTAAAATTCCGGTCAAATAAATAAATAAATAAATAAACAAATATATGAATATATTATTTTTTCATATGTTTCCTTTCAGACAATGCAAGGGTCACAGAGACAAATACCCAAGAAATCGGTGATGTTTGCTATGTACCTCTCTCTTGGGGTGACCGTTTTACAAGCAAAGCAAGAAATTATCCAGCGACCTTTTTGCCACGAAAGTATAACAGAAGTACTAAATGATTTCATGATGCTATATGGTAACAATTCCAGCTTGAACACAAGGGTAACAGACGTAGAGCCGGCTCCTGAAAACACTACGGTAGACTGTTCAAACAATACTTCATATGAGAATTCACAAGGGTTGCTACAATTTGAGAAAGGGATTCCAGACTGGAAAAAAACTTTCAACGAAATTCAGTATTTTATAATAGGAATATACTTTCCAACTGTTGCAATTTCAGCGATCATAGGAAATGTGATCATTTTGTCAGTTCTACGCAAAGATGTTCTACAGTCCAGTTCATCGGTCTATCTTACTGGTCTGGCCGTGGCGGACGTGATTTTCCTTATAAACTATTCTCCAAAAACATTCAGTGCCTTTGAGAAAGTTGTGGCCAGCCGGACGTACCATACATTTAGAGCCTTTTGGATAAGCTACTTTTTCCCTTTGGTAAGCGTTTGCCATACCGCTGCCGTTTGGGTAACTATTTCCTTTACCGTAGAACGGTATGTCGCAATAGCGTATCCACTTAAGGTTCAGAAGTACTCTACGAAAACTCGTGCCAAACTGGCCGTCACTGGAGCATATGTTTTCGCCATTGTAGCTAACGCTCTCCGATTTTTTCGCCGCCATGTTGTGAAGAAGATCGACCCAGTTACACAAAATATATACTACTCGTATATTTTCACAGACATTGGTCGTGACAAAACGCTAACCGCTTTGGTATTTTGGTCGTATCTTGTGCTAGTGATAATTCTGCCTTTTATCATTTTGATCAGCCTGAATTCGGCTATTATCTGGAAGATATGGTTAGCGCGGAAGAATAGGCTAAAAATGGCCGAAAAGAACCCTGCTAAAAATGTTGGGGCGAAATCTCGCGAGACGCAGATCACCCGGATGTTGGTTTCCATAGTGCTTGCCTTCTTGCTGTGTAATGCTGTTGCGGCGGCGGGGTCTATCTGGGTTGGTCTAAATGGCGCTAATAGTATCTACACCACCCGAGATCCCGGTGTTTACTACATGTTTTTGTTTGGACCGGCTTTGTATATTACCAACCCACTGGTTAACTGTATCCTCTACACAGCCTGCAATTCAGCTATGAGAGAAGGCATCAAGAATCTCTCTTGTGCTAGACGTTTACTTCCAAAAAGTCCAAGTATTAAACCGACAGCTGCAATGAGATCAATCCAGTGCTAGAATATAACGTGAAGAAGAACTAATTATACAAAACACTGATTTTATGACATTCCTTTTGACATATTATGTACAAAAAACTGTTTTTATTTTGTACCACACTACGTCGACTCAGTAAATAATTTTCAAACTTTGTTTAATACTGATCGTCAGTGCAGTCAGTATACGGACGATTTACTTACACTGGCCACAATTCACACGTTAATTCAACTTCGTCCGTCAGATTTCTTATAACTCGTAAAAGAGGTTCTCAGGGTTATAGTGCCATATGGCGATGTCATTTGTGGGAAAAGATACGAAAAATTGATTTACGAAGTTTTGTGAAAGTGGGAACAATATGCTAGCTTCGAAATGGCGATATCGATTAACACGAGAAATCACAAACACGCGACAGAAAGTCAACAAACATTTATAATATAACAGTGGGCATCATCACAGAACTAGGTTTTGACCAAGCCAAATTTTGAAGAATCAAATTAAACCTGTTGGACGTATTTTTTAGACACATTGTTTTCTTCATATTGTTTAATTACATTTATTTCTTTATGTTTAAGTTATTATAATATAACGACTATTCCTCCACCCATGAAACTGAGTATCATCGTAAGTGAAAAATTTTTGATTTTGACGTTAAAATATAATTAAATGTAAAGAACCAGACACGCAACGATTATCTCCCTTGAACCCCAATGCGGCGTAAGTGGCGACAATAACTTGCTTCTTGCACAGTTCAGCAGCCACTCCAGCTGTCTGGCCGTCCGTTACAGAATGCGGAAACGCTCTTAAAGTGATTTTTGCTAACACGTGGTTAGTGAGACACGTGGATGAAAGTCAGAAAGGGTTTGTTACTATGAAGAACAACAAGTGCGGTATTTGATGAATTATAAGGGGTATTATTTTATGTTAATCTATTCAAAGCCTTTAACATGCATGATACGCCCAGGAAATGTAAATTTTACAGATTATACCGTAGGTAAAGTGCATGTGAATTTAACGGCATTTTTAATTACTGTATGTTTTAAGAGTTTATTACACGAAATATATTATTTACGGTAAGATCTTATGAGCATTTTTGCTTTGAGTTTAACTTTTTTAAACAATGTTTTGCGTCATATCATAATTGTTTTCTTCGTGGCAAGCCAGACCCAATGCCACGACGCCGAGTATTTAATCTATTCTGTTTTAACAAACATACGATGCAAGATAGTACAAAGATTGACGTTGAAAGAACCCGGAGTGTATACACTAAAAAAATAATCTTTTAATTTCAAGTCTGTTGTCTGAGTGATGCTAGAAGGTATTCTGTTATTATAACATAAAATTCTGTCATGTTCAACATAATATGCTGTTAGTCTAACACAATGGTTATGTTGAATTAATAGAATACGTGTGTTATATTTAACAGAACAACCCTCTGCAATAGTAGAATTCATTCTACCATCACTCATCCAAGAGACTTTCTGTTAAAATTAACAGAGTAATTATTTGAGTGTATAATTCGGCTCTTGGAAAGGTACCTGACAAACGCCCTGACTTAAACCCTCAGCCGAAGCGCGCTACCTCATTGGTCAAGAACCTGGTTGACGTAGCAAGCCAGTGCACCAACCATCTTGGCCAGCGAGAGTTTTGTGTCCCTTTTTAGAGTGTATAGTTGAAGTCACGGCATAATTTCCTTTCTCCAACACAATTGAAAATTTAAATGGGACATACAAAGAAGATTGTACCCTTGACTTTAATTTCCTGTAATATCACTCAACCTGAGTTGTTAATACTTCGGGAAGACATTTACATACAATAACGGGGATTGTTGATTAACGTTCTCATAACAATTTGCTGATTCACATCCTGAGGCCCTGAAGCTAACATAACGGAAATCAAATAATACAGGTACATCCTGTACATCCGTACTGAACAATTGTTTAGTCATATGAGGATGAAGAGTCGTTAGATCTTCTTGTAGCAAGACGAGTTCATGCCGCCAATGTGCAGCCGCAACTGAAGTGCCATGCCGAAGACACCAGACATGACACCGCACCCAGACAAGTTATACTGACATCGGACCAACCATTCCTATTTCCTGGCTGTAATATCTCAGTGCTGAGTAACACACGAGGTAGAATCAAGGAGCGTTTTCAAAGTCTTCGGTATGACCAGTATCGGGTTTTATCCCCGGATAGGACGTGCGTTGTAACCTTCAGGCCACCGATGCGATCGATTTTGAGAAAACAGTAGAACTATTTACAGTTTGTATACACTGTGTGACGGCTATTACGAAATGTATTCGTCAACGCGTGATTATCTAATCCGCAAGGTCATCGTCGTCAACATATATCGAATAAACCAGGGACGTGTGCAAACGAATAAACAAGACATCGCTTTCAACAGTCAGCCACATCGCACTGTCACCAATGGCTAGTTAGAATTTTGTTACACTGTCACTCGGATTGCAATGTAACAAAGAATAAGTGGAGTCGTTAACTGTATGGTACCATGTATGACCAAATTCCAGGATACAGTATGAGATTTAAGACACATAGCCCAGTAAAATCAACACAACTTGGGTGCGATCCGCAATCCTTATGGTACGCGTCTAAAGATGTAGAACGGCAGAGTGCTCACCCATTCATTCGCCTGCATAAGCGCGTTTACTCACTTCACTCGAATATTTTTTGTAATCATTCAGTGATGCTTGACATCTTACATACATGTACGTGTACGGTAGAGGAGAATTACATTTCATTATGTCTACATATTTTCATCACTCTGGGAATTATCTTCAGCCAAAGCACATGGCACTCATCTAAAATCTTTAAATTTTAATCCAAACAAATCCAAAACTTTAATTCAAATCCAAACGACTGGGCGAGGACGGTACTCGGCTTGTCTCATCGAAAAATAGAGTACTACAACGTGAAGATGACATCGGAGAAAAATTCAGAGAAAAGGGACATAGTCTAGAATGTTTGGCGTAACTAATATAAATGCAGACCTCCAAACAAACAGATACATTTGGGAGAGTAAGTGATGAAATTATATTAAATAAATTGTCGTTGCGCGAGCTACATCAATTTCTTCGCCTTCATAAGATTATATTTGAACATCGTTTATCAACATTATACTATACTGGTAACACTTTTGCTGTGAATGCAATGAAAAGTACATGACCTCGTCACCAGAAATTGTTCTTGGACATCTAACATATAACATCTGTAACCATTTATCAGCACACCGTTCTATGAACAGACTGGTGCGTTCCATACACGTCTTTGGTTGAAAGTTTCACATGGCCAAAACGGGAGTAAAACATGCATGAAATTTATAGTCTTTTGTCACTTTCTTTATATGTGCTTTACAAAATATTCAAACGGCATAGTATTATAGAATTTCAAATATATTTTTTGATGCATTATTGATATGATTATGAATGAATAAGACGGCGATGACTGTAGCGTCGTTTATGCATTTGTACGAAACCTGATTCTTTATACAGTAGGTTAAAAACACGAATTTATTTTCTCTTCAGTTTTTGTCTCAAACTATATATGCATACTCCATTGGTGATGTTATAGTCATTTTCTAATCAGGCGGGGAGTGGGGCGAGATGTCCTCCATAGTTTTGGCATGTCTTACTTCGTTTTGTAGTACCCTTTAAAGTAGGCCTATTCCTCCTACGGGTTAATGTGAGACACCATCCGTTCAGTTGTTTGCAAGGTAAGCCTACTGCCAGCGAGGATCCTCGTGGTTATACTTCAACAAAGCGTTTTACTATAAGCAACACTTCAATATATTGTATTTCACCTAAAGTTTAGTATGTAAAAATGTGCTTTTAGAAGGACATAAAAAGCCTTAAAATGACATTTTTTAATGTAAACAGTTGCTTTTTAACAAAAATAAATTGTGGATGAATAAATCAGAATGAAGCAACATATGCTATGTGTGTCAGGGCTATACAAGCATGTAATATAAAAATTATAGCATAGCTAATTTAACCAGAGCAGCGACGACAGTGTGATAACTGGCAAATGGTCAGGCGTATTCCATCAATATGAACAGCCTTTGGTGTATAGATAAACGAGTCAGAATGGATACACCCAAAATATTAATCTGTTTATTTTAACCGAAAATCTGTTGTCTGAATAATGCTGGAGTGTATTCTCACTGTTGTGTTAAATATAGCACGCATATTTTATTAATTCAACATAAAGATTGTATTAGACTAAGGAGATATTATGTTCATTACAACACATTGTTAAGTCATGATAACGGAATACACTCTAGCACCACTCACACAACAGACTTACTGTTAAAATCAACAGATTATTTTTTTTTGAGTGTAGGACGGTAGCTCCTGGTTAGCCAGCGAATTATCTTTTACAATAGTGTACACGAAACATACACACCACTTATGCATGGTGACCTACTAGGATAAGAGGTATACAGCTTTACTTTACTTAGCCAGGAACCCGGAAATAAATTTTGCTGGAATTTGTCAACCGTGAAATGGCTGTCTGTGTACTTGTCTTAGTATAATGGATTTTAACTGGCATAATTTAAATAATTATTTAAAAAAAAAACAGCATCCAGGAAGAAGAATCTAATATTCCATATGTCAAGTCTATTTTTTTTCTTCTCAAATATATAAGACACTTCCCTAGTTAATTTTTGTTTGAAGCACTAACGTCGATCTGGCCACCCGATGAGATGTGTATATCTCTGTAAATCTTTTCATACTAGCATGTTCTTTACCGAACCCGGCTGCACACAACTTGGGATTATTTCAAAATATCAAGTGTTTATTTACTAACTGAACTATGGTTTCTGATTGTGTGATAAAATCATCTCTGTCATCCCATGGGCCCGGGGCGTTCTTCGACGTGAATTGTCATTAGATTTTAGGCTTCATCCTTCAAAAACAAGGTAGGTTGTCTGTAATATCTGTATTTATTTGATTCGCGTTAAACGCCGTACTCAAGAATATCTCACTTATATGGCCGCAGCCATGCAGCGTTATGGTTGAAGGAAACCAGACAGAGCCCGGGGGAAATACATGACCACCCGCAGTTTGCTTGCAGACCATCCCACGTATGAGCGGACAGAGAGCCAGCACGGGTTGGAATTGAAATCACGGCGCTAGCATTTGTGACAGGTTCCTGAGTCCCTGTGCTGGGCTAGCAGAGGCCTCACTTGACATTTTCAAATGGTATTTGTATTTCAGTGTGTAATTAAATGGATATTTCGTTATATTGCTTTGAGGGCTGTCGAATGGCTTGAGGTTTAAAAACTAGCCCGGATACGAATCCCGTGCATCCAACAGCAGATGTAATGACACAGATATATTGCGCAGAGTAAAATTTCCACGTTACAGAAATGTATTAGATTAGTATCAAATTATTACGTGCACAAGAATGTCTCACGTATATAACAGTGTTTAGGTTTACGCACTAAAGATATGAGTGCCTCGAGTAAAGCACTGACCTTTAACCTATAGTGTATTTCATATAGCCTGTCGCCTGTATTCAGATGTCTGTAAAATCAGTCACACACACTGCCAAAATTGCCTATAGTCAGTGACATGTAACAACACAGGCTGTTCACATCGATATCCTGGAAGTCCATATTATTGCACTGAAAATGAAATAAAGCACTTTTCTAATTCATGACGTTAAACTGCATAATCCCTACTTCGACGGCAAGGACTCATTGCCTCGAGTGACGCCACAATTATTACAAAAAAATATAGACCTACAACAGATCAATGTGTAGAGCTTGTGATGTTACGTTTCACTGACTAAAGCAATTTTGGTAGCGAGTATGTCAGATTTTGCAGACAGCTGAATACGGACGACTGGGTGAAAGAAATAGAATACATGTGGTCTTGTAATAAATGAACCCTTTCCAAAACGCCTTGTAAGGTATACATTGTCGAAAAAATATTCTCTGAATTTCTTGTCATCTTCAAGTCTCAACACAGCGTAGCATTCTAAATCATTTAATAAAAGCCCGTAAAAAACGGTCATTCGATCTTCTGTGAAAATATGCATTGAGACGTATTTATTGAAAAACATTTCAAGGTTTATAGTTTTGATTGTATGAAAGGTTTTTTAGTTAAAAAAAAAACAATATTTTAGTGTTTAGGAGCTTGTGTAAAGCAGTAAACATGAGTTCCATGTAGCCTACTGTCAATGTCACGCGCAGAAATTAAACAGTCCAATGCGTGAAACCTACTAATATATCATCAGGAATGATACGCTCAAATATCTGGCTATAGTAAGTAGACACACGCCTAACATCTATATTAATATATATAAATCCGCGGCTATCTGTCTGAGCCTTCAAATCCAGCCTTTGTCCTAGATCGGTTATGGCTTTTTCAGTGAGGAGGTTCATCAGGTACATGCGTTCAAAAAAAATAATCTATTAATTTTGACAGAAAGTCTGTTGTCTGAGTGATGCTAGAATGTATTCTGCTATTGAGGCAAATTATTCTTAAATATAGCACACATATTCTATTAATTCAGCATAAACATTCTATTTTAGACTCACATCATGTTATATCAAATATGACACAATATTATGTTGTAATATGAGAACAAATTGTAGACAACAGAGTTGCTGTTAAAATTAACAGATTATTTTTTTGAGTTTATAAAATTATATAAACACATACCAGTAAGACCAAAAAGAAAAAAACAAAAAAAAAAACAACAAAAACGACAATAACAACAAAAACACAAATGATGTTAGAAAGCAAATTGTCGCATTTGCCTCACCTTGCATACCTAGGATCCCTTATTTTTATTGGTATCATTATATGAAAAGCCGTTGTCTCATTACTCAAACTCAAAATAGCATCAGGTGAAACCACACCGATGGCGTTTAAGGTTGGAGAGATGATACTGTGTAAAATGTGATTTGGGCATTTTTTTTTTATTAAGTACTGCATTGATATCTTCTTTATTTATTGCAAGATTTACTTATGTTTATTTGTAAATAACTTTATCGTTTCTTTGTAGAAATTCCTGCCCGAGTTAACGGAGCACAGACGCCATTCGCCGGGGCTGCATTTGTTCATGCCTAAGCCCAGGTCATACTGCAACACGATGGATAGTTTATTTTTAAACACGACGTTCGTAAACCGTTCACATTTAGACACCGCGAAGATGCCGTCGGCAGCAGGGAACTGGACGTTGGAGGATCTCACGACCTCATCTGCTACCTCAAGTCCATATATTTATCCTGGGCATCAGATCCCCATGATGCTCATTAGAGGGGTTGTCTTTCTCATCGCAACCGTTCTAGGCATTTTTGGTAACGTTCTGACTTTGATCGTCCTGCGCCGGCAAGTCCTTCACGTGACCGCTAGCACATACATGATTGGTCAGGCCGTCTCAGACCTGCTCTTCTTGGTTGTGTTCTCTCCTACAGCCCTAAAAGTTTTCATCGGTGTGGAAACATTGAGATCGTTTCAGACGTTTTACGCGTTTTACGTCTGCTATGTGTTTCCTATGGTGAGCGTATTTCACACGTCTTGCGTATGGATAACGATCGCTTTTACCATAGGCCGCGTTATTTGTGTAATGCGCCCAATGAAAGCTCAGTATATCTGTACCCAATTTAGAGCCGGGATCATCGTTGGTCTAGCATTCGCTTTCGCTTTTGCCTTAAATTCTACGCGTTTTTTTCGTCGGACCGTAGTACTGAAGTTTGATAACACCACACAGGAAACCTATTACTCTTACGCACTGACATCCCTGGCCCAGAGAAGAGACTTGGAGGACACTTATTTCTGGTTTTACGTCACTGCCACTAAACTTTTCCCATTTCCATTGCTGACGGTCTTAAACATTTTCGTGATCAGAAATGTCCTCCATGCCAGACGAAGGCGGGAAGACCAGATAGCCAAAGTCAAAGTAGCAGACGACCAGTCGCAGTCACGTGAGAACCAAATGACCAGGATGTTGGTCGCGATTAGTTTCGCATTTATGGCTTGCAATGTCTTGGCAGGTATAGGTTCTATGTATATAGCATTATATGGAATCAAGGCGATTTACCAACCATCACTTTTTGTTTTTTACGTGTTTGGTTTGGGTGAAACTTTCATTAACTGCAACCCTGTCGTCAACAGCATACTATACACAGCTTGTAGTCACGCCATGCGCACTGAGATGAGAAAAACGCTTTCTTGTAAGCCTCTTTCAAGACGTAAGCTTTCGTCAACGTCGAGGTCGATATACATCACTAGTGTACGCAAATCGTCCGGATCCGGAAATTCCCTGAGTTCTGATGGCAGTTTACCAGCTGGACTCAGCTATAACAAAATGGCAATGGACGATGAAGCCTTTATTAAGTGAAGTTGGTCCTACACGAATAACTCACCATTTTAAATGCTTTCGATTCTCACCCATTTGACAGTTGTATAAACAAAACAATATTTAATACTTATAAATGATTGTAGTGTCACTGTGTTTCACTGTGCTTCAATGAATAAATGCTTATCTGTTTATTTCTGAATCAACCAAAACTATACATTCACATTTTCTTGTGAAAAAAATAGAAATCTCTTTGAGCAGTAGATTGACATATACATGTTACGAAGTGAGGATGCTTGCCTTTCAATCACCAGGGTAGGGTTTAGACAGGGAGTCAGTGTTTATCTTATTTAATTATTTGATTGGTGTTTCACGCCGTGCGCAAGAATGTTTCACCTATACGAAGGCGGCCAACATCATGGTGGGAGGAAACTGTGCAGAAAGGGGGAAATCCACTGGTAGACCTTTCTACGTGCGGCCGGAGAAGAAGTCAGCATGAGAGAATTCATGAGCTGGACTTGGACTAACAGCGACCGAATTATTGGGGGGTTCCTGGGTCATTGGCTGGCGTGCTAAATCCCTGGGAAAGGGGGACTTTCCCCGTTTTTGATCCTTGTGTAGTGGAGACAATACACGGTCGATGATGTATCAGTATGGTGTTCATATCTGTAAGTCACGAGAGAGAAGTGCCTAACTTCCCCAAGGTCGATGGTTCTGTTTTTCTCTGGTACTGAACACACACACCGTGTGTTCAAGTGAATGAAGGGCATGTGCCTTTAATCACAAAGCCACGGCCCGTTCTAGTCAGAAATAATTGTTCGTTTGATGCTTCAACATTGCCACATTATTTTTTGCCTTATAATCTGCTTCTTTAAACTTGTCGCTTATATGCAACTCTCTGTAATTGCCTTTAGCATGTTTAGTCAGTGACACATAACACAAAGATATTGGTTTGCTGGACGTTCATGTTATTGGGAGAAAAATGCAGTTAGAATACTTACTTAATCCATGGAGTTCAAGGTTAAGAAGTATTTTACACTGAGAGAAAAGTTTGGGTCAGCTGACTAAAAAATCTGAGTAACTCAGATGAGTCAAAATGAGTCGAAATATAACCAGATGAGTATCTTGACTCAGTTGACCAAGTGATATGAATCAGTTTTCTCAGTCCAGCTAGCTACTCACAGTTTTGGGTCAGTTGATCCACGCTTCTCTCACAGCGTAAGTGCATTTCCGTGCAAAAGTATACAGCATGTAGAGCTTGCGGTGCTGTGACACTGATGAAAATCAGTTTTGGTAGGCAGTATACTGATTTTTTATACAGAGCTGAATACAAGCAACGAGCTGTGATGAACAGGCCGCAACAGACAGGATCCAATGCTACCATGTTTACAGTGTCGCATGAGTGTAATACCGTGCCGTAGACATTTAACACGACACCTCATAAAAATGATAAAACCGGATAAAAATGTGGTACCTAACAGTATGTTTGTCATTTTGTGGACCGTTTTGGTGGCCTAACGTTTAGAGCGTATGCATCGAACTCGAAAGACCCTGGATCAAACTCGGGTGGAGTCATACTAAAGACATCTAAAATTGTACCTGTTGCTGCCTCAACTGGCGCTCAGAACTCAAGAGGTGAGAGCAAGGAGACACGACTGGTTGGCTAACTGTCAATATAATGTTACTGGGTGGTGTGCCATGTCTGATGTCTACAACATGATACTTCGTCGTAAAACCCCAAGCATAATAAAAACATAAAAATAAAAAACATATTAAAACATTTCATCTCGCCTAGAAACAATGCCAGATATGAATAGGGATAGCAACTTCTGATTGTTCTTTATTAAGGACTAAAAATCTATTGTAGTTAACATCTGGTGTTCCATTTAAAACAAGGAACACTTTACTATACTTTGGGTACAGATTTATGCATAGTCAAAGTTTTATGTAAGGTCATATGGGATGTGGAACGCTTTTTTTTTGAGTGGCATCACAACTTTCAAGTTTATATCGAGTATTTCGTGTTAAAACATTTCTTTTATATTAAAGACCTGTTTACAAGACACATCGATAAAATGTACACAAAATTTTTTTGTAGGTAAAAGTAAAAGAAGAATTGTATGGGTTTCTCTTTAGTAGAACTTAATATGGTTAAATTAAATATAGCACATGTAGTCCATCTCACATGTCAAACATGACGGCATGTATTTCTATTAGAAAAACAAAAAAACGTCTTACGTAAAGTATTTACGTATGAATTATAATGATCTGTATACTCATATGTCAAAGGTTTATAAGTTTTTGTATCTGTAATGTCATATTTAATGTTTTGAAGAAGTTTGTCCTTAACAAATTTTAACATTTCTATAACTTTTTATATCTTAAACGAGGGCGTTTGAATTCCTGTATGATGCGTCACTTGCGCATTACACGTATACTTCTATAGCCTGGCCCACAGTTTCACAACTTTGAATACGAGAACAACGTTAGCATTTACTTCACTGGCCACAAAAAACAACAAAGAACAGAGCCCTTCATCCTCCAAAACCGGACGGAAGAATCTGGATCAATATCATGAAGTTTTCCTTACACTGTGGCAGTAGTAGAACGGACAAAAATATAAGAGTAATGCTAGGAACAAAAAGGAAAACAGTGGGGAAAGCCTTAGTAATTGTTAGAAAATACTTAAACATCGCTTTTCGCAAGAAACTATCATCCCAAGCATTTAAAATGTATTTCATTTTGGCTTTGTACAGGTAGTATGGATTTAAGGCTCATTGTGTCAGTAGTACTATAACACTTCTGGTCAGATAAAAATCCCACTTTTAGTACAATTTTTACAAATCTTCCCAATTAATTTGTATTTAACAAATTTGTTATTTACTCGTTATAGGACGCAGGAGGTGTGGAGTCGATCCCGGTCTCGGTTTCAAATTGTTCAAATTATTTTATATCCTCATATCTGCATATCTGGCAAGTATTAATTATCAAAATAAATATAAATAAATATTTATTTATCTGATTGGTGTTTTACGCCTTACTCAAATTATAAATAAAAATAAACAGGATATAAATGGCAAGCGGTCTTTCAGAAATATCTGAATCATACCATTGAGAAATCAATACTTAATAGGTATCAGGGTTCAGATTTATACACAAATGAGTTCTATATACGTAGTGAAGACAAGTTGATCAATAATGTGACTGTTTACAAATCATTAATAGCCACAACTCTCCAAACTTCTTCCGGTTGTTGGTCAACAGGTAAACGGGTTTCGCAAACGGGTTTTTAAGGTTCTTGTGTTATGAGTTTCCTATCTATCTTGAACAGCAAAGATCTGCTGGCTATAACTGTTCTCCCTCGGGCTCTGCTGGCCGCCGTCGTATAAGTGAAATACTCTTGAGTACCGAGTAAAATACCAAATAAATAAATAAATATAACTGCTCTCAAGCCTTGTTTGTGTTGTCTCCCATGGAATTCGTCAGAGGCTGCGTAGGCACCATAAAAGGATATCACACGGAAAGTTAAGTCATTTACTTGCCAAAGGTCCTGAGCTTAATCCGGACATTCTTCTTCCACCCATGATATGCTGGCTATGGTACAATTTACTTTTACTTGTTTCATTGGTGTTTTACGCCGTACTCAAGAATATTTCACTTATACGACGGTGGCCACGATTGTGGTGGGAGGAAACCGGGCAGAGTCAGAGGAAATCCCAACACAATCCACAGATTGCTTCCCACGTGCGGTCGGAGAGGAATCCAGCGTGAGCAGGGCTTGAACTCACAGCGATCGCATTGAGGCTCCTTGTCACGCTATCCTCTAGGCTCCAGTTTTACTAGTTTTTGAGATGTTGAGAAGATGTTATTTAAAGATTTTTTTTGTTTAGATTCTTCACTTTGTACTGGAAAAGTTTACCATAAGCAGAGAGACCAGGTGAAAGTGACTTAAACAAGCAAAAATAGCCCATCGAATACCAAATGCACATGATATGAGATGTGAAATTGTTTACAAAGTTTAATGTTTTGTCTCTTACACCAAGATTTTTTAAACATTCAAGAGGTTGAAAAATTTGGAGGCACATAAATGTACCAGTAAGGCATGTAATTGTACCAGTAAAGATTTCTCGGTTAGATAATAAACTATTTTGGTATCAAGTGTCTTGTATATATACATTTCAAGGGCGACAAATTTCGTGTTAGTCATAAGTCATCAGTTATTTCCCTTTATACCAAAGGGCCAGTCTGTTACTGAATTTGCTACATGTGGACATGATGTTTCCCGGGTAATCCCTAATGGTAACTGAAGCCCAGAGTAATCAAAACACATATGATAATGTACTTCTCAAAGGACTGGTGGTTTTCATGTGATTATATATTAAATGTGATAACAATATAGCATTTTTGATTAATTCTAGGCCAGTGACGTCTAAAACGTCGCTGCTAATGCATCGCATTTTTTAAACTCATTCTGATTGGGTCATATCGCTAGGAGGCATGTATACTTTTGAAGTATATACAGGAGTAGTCAGAATAAAATCCTGACTGAGGCAAATTGACAAGCGACTTTCCCTGGGCTCTGCCCGGTTTACTAATACCATAATGCTGGCCGCCGTCGTATAAGTGAAATATCCTTGAGTAAGGCGTAAAACACCAATCAAATACGAAAATAAATCAAATTCAGTAAATATCAGACATATGCCTGCACTATGTATGGTTCTAAAGTTTAAAAAAAAAATTATAATGCAACCAGTTTTAGGAATTTTATTACCGATTTTGAACATCAACACGATGCTGCTATTTTGTGAAAGGTAATTATTTGTGTTATTTTAAAACAATAGCAAAAATTCAACTGAGTTTGTGCTGGTCATTTTTGTACCAAAAAAATTCGAGGATATAGCCTCATTAAAGATGAAGGTTGCAGGACTTATTTGTATGTTATTGCCAGATATAAGACTATCGTCGCTGCTCTTGTTTTCCTCCCTATGCTGTACGTCTTTAACTCTGTTACACATCTGCCAATGAGACAAAACATTTCTTCACCTGGTTTTTCGTGGCTTGTTAAAGTGCTTGCCTTCCAATCGCTAAGATTCACAAGATGGATGTTCAGGCCTTGCCTTGCACAAGGTATCTATTGATTGCTGTTTATTGATTTATTTATGTGATTGCTGTTTTATGCCCGACTCGAGAATATTTTACTTATACGACGGCGGCAAGCATTATGGTGGAAGGAAACCGGGCAGGGCTCGAGGGAAACCCACGACCATCCGCAGGCTGCGGATATGGAAAAGAATTCTTGGGAAGGTGAGTGGATTTTTAATTCGTTCTCAAAAATATTCCACTTATACGACGACGGCAGGTTTTAGTTCTTGTTAATAAAAAAGCAACAAGTATCTTTGACCTAAGCCACAAATCTGCAAGTCTATAAATGAAGTAAAGGCAGGTAGCCAGCGGCTTAAGGTTGTACAAAGGTGAAAGCATGAATCGGAATGAAGTTATCACTGTATCATAAGAAACCATGTATTTATCTTTAGAATATATGAAAACATGGCGAAAACCTAAGAAAAATGTATCTGACTGGAAACGAACACATACAGTAGTTACACTAATATGGTGCAAAAAATGTTTTATTATTATTAGATACTACAGGACATTCTTGAAATTTAGGCCACACATAAGCCATATTCTTTGTCTTCTGTAAAATACATGTCCATTATTCCTGGTCGCATCAGATGATACATTTATTTATTTGTTTATTTATTTATTTATTTATTTATTTATTTCGTGCTTTAAGCCGCACTGAAAAATATAATTAAAGACGTGTAGCATAGAGAGTAAAATCAGAACAGCGACGACAGTGTGATATCTGGCAAACAGACACACGTAACCGGTGAAATACGGCCTCTTGTGAGTTCACCTCAATCAGGGTTTTGTTCTAACTGTTCATGTAAATGCATAAATAGTAGCAGAATTGGGTAAAAAAAGATACATTAATTGCAATTTATTAGACGTCACTGGTCTAGAAGTATGTTCCTTGTACGACGTCGGTGGCCAACATAAGCGACCGCGTTGGTGGGATGATCCGAGTCATTGTGCTGTGCTGACACACTAAGCTGACAAAACATCATAAGACCTTGGATCAAGTACGAAATTGTATCATTTTACCTTTCTTACTGCTAGGTCATTTGTCCTAACAAAGTGATTTCAAGTCCAGTAGTAATTGGTCGTTGAAGTATTTATTTCTTTTTCTTTCATACCTGCTAGACTCTATACTCAATATGTGTTTTACTTAATAACAGCGGGTCGCTTTTATGGGTGGAGGAAACAGGAGTCCCCGGGGAAAACCCCCAATCTTTGGTGACTTACCAATTAACTTCACCACGGCCAGGTTCAAATAGCCACAGTGTTATTTAATAAGTGTACGTACCTTAAAATCAATCACCTATATTTCTGGTAACATCAAAGGGTACAGCGTTATTTAAATAATATACATGAATGTGATGTAAATCAATTGGCTGTATTTCTGTTTACACGAAATCGTTGATTATCTTGTCAAATCTTGCCTAGGAATAAAATTAGTTAAAGAAAATAAACTGACTCTGCAAACATTTGGTTGGAGAGTCAGAGAAGCAGTAATACACAAACTGTATAATGAAAAAAAAATAGTTAAACTGTGACAGGTGCAACGTGTGGTACATTTGTACTTTTGAGCATTTCAGATTTTACCTCAATTGTTCATTGTAAACTGTTTGTGAAAATGTTTCAGTAGTGAACGAGTTCTTGGGGTTTAACGTCGTACTTAACAATTTTTGTTTCAATAGTAAAAATCCTCCATAGCTACATTACTCTACCTGAATGGGGTTCAATGTGATAAGAAAATATACATAGCGGAGATGTATAATTTTAATGTCAGGCATAGCCTGGTAAGGTTATACAGTACATGGTATCCCATCCTGTAAGTGAAATATTCTTGAGTGCGGCGTAAATCATCAAATAAATAAATGAACAAACATGGTATACAAGGCTGAGAAAACACTTAGAAGACGTAATATGTTCACATATCTCATAATGTAGCCATCAGTCAATTTCCATGTACGTGCCTGGAATAATTTTACGGTTAGTGGATCCATCATATTATCATTACAATCGCAAGACAGTTAATGTCGCAATTAATTCATTGCTATTGGTGCTGCGGTAATTAGCGAGCGAATCAATCAATACACATCCGTTATATAAAATCACACAAGAACCTTTCTGGTAAATTGAGTGGTCTATTCGGACATTTTCGCGTCAGTCTATTACCTCGTGGGAGCCTCCGTGGCTCAGTTGGTTAGTGCCCTAGCGCAGCATAATAACCCAGAAGCCTCTTACTAATGCGGAGGCTGTGAGTTCAAGTCCAGCTCATGCTGGCTTCCTCTCCGGCTGTACGTGGGAAGGTCTGCCAGCAACCTGCGTGGGTTTCCCCCGGACTCTGTCCGATTTCCTCTCATCACAATACTGGCCGCCGTCGTATAAGTGAAATATTCTTGAGAACACCAATCAAATAAATAAATAAATATTACCCCCTGAGTGACAAGGTTCCGCGTGGTGATTTGATGTACGTCAGGAAATGGTCATGGTTTCTTCCACGTATAAACTTTCCAAGCTACATATAAGCGAAATATTCTTCAGCAAGGCGTAAAATGTCCACACAAAAAAAGTTAACTATTATAGTGTCCGATTTTGATGAATATATTTATTTATTTATTTGACACTATTTTATTTAATTACTCGACCGTATGTCGAATGTTTAACTGAAGACAGAGGAAACTGGAGTGCCCAGAGTAAAGCAAAGCACATCGCCTAGTAGACCTACATGTACATGGAAAACTAACGAGCGAGAGATAGATTGGAACCTTGGACATCACTGACAAGTTATTTCATGTATTTAGCTGAATGATGTTTCAGCTCCTCCATGCTCACACATGTTTCGCCTATGACTAAGGCGTGCATATAAATGGAACGCGTTCGACGAAAAATCAGTACACATCGCCCTGTACCTATAAGAAACAGAAAACCTCGGCTAACTTGGAACACACGTCACTGGTCAGAAGCGAGATACTTAACCAGGTTATTCTGCAGACTGGTCTGTTGCTGTAGACGCCTCAGTTAAGTAATTTATTTATTTATTTGATTGGAATTTTACGCCGTACTCAAGAACATGTCACTTATACGACATGGTCGGCATTATGGTGCGAGGAAACCCACAACCATCCGTGGGTTACAGGAGGTAAGTTATCCAACTCCATCCAGAGCTAAGTCTCTACTAGCTATTTGGTAAGGCAATGTTTCATTTGATAGCCAAGACTATTTCAACTCATTCATCACTGTCATATAGTGACCATGGATTAATATTACAGGCAAGCTACAATAATGGAGAACCACGGCAATTAATGAACTAATCAATCACATGCTGTGCTAATCAGTTCATTAATGATCTAAATCAATCAGTGAACTCATCCATTTCCTTTCTTTTGGTTCGTTATAACTTTCTATAACTACACTGCGCCTACGACAATATTCCAAATCGGAAGACCTGGGGTCAAAACTCAGGTCGGTCCACACCACGCAAAGACTTGAAAATGGTACTATAGTCTATTTCGTTTAGAGAGTCGCCTACATTAAGCTGTCTGTAAAAACAGGTAATACACCCTAGCTGAATATAGGCGACTCTCTACAGATAACAAGATGGCTTTAATTCCCTAATTTCCATATGTGAAACTATACTGCCTTCAGATCATATGCTACAAGAGATGAAGTAAAATTCATTTATCAAAGCTATGTTAAAACGTGCGAACGATTCCAAATATGGCAGTGTCAGAAACAGGGTGTCAGAAACAGGGTTTACATTAAAGTTGACAGCAGTTTTGGTAACTGGTGTCATCCTCCTTCAAAACATACTGAACTCAGCCCAATACCCATCCTGCCACTGTTTTTTTTTAAATAATTATGCCGAGGGCCGAGACAATTGGCTCTTGCCGTCGAAAGCGAGCTTATGGAGTTTAGCATTATGAGTCAGAAAAACTTCATTTTCCTAGCAAGAATATGAACTTCAAACAAATGAATGTGTAGAGCATGTGTTATTACGTGTCACTGGCTAAAGGCAAGTTTGGTAGCAAGTATGGGTGATTTTACAGACAGCTGAATACAGGCGACTATCTAAAAGAAATAGACTATAGTTGCTGCCTCACTTGGCGCTCAACACTCAGAGGATAAAGCAAGAAAACAGGACTTGTTGACCCGGTGTCATGTGACTGGATGGGTGGTCATGCCAGGTGTCTTCGGCATGATACTTCAGTAGCGGCTGGACTTTGGCGACATGGACTGGCCCTGTCCTAAGAAAACTCAGTATATGCTGGCCTACATAGTTGGCTGAAAAATGTTAAGTACGACGTAAAACCCCAAGGATACACAAACACATACCTCATTTTAAACAGGTAGCAGAGTAAGGACTGTAGACATATTGATGTTAAATTATCAAGAATAGGAGAAGATTTTCTACCGTCTGTGGCATGTGTTTATTCTTCACAGATATTGTCTCCTAGGGGATTATCTCTGTACTCTTCTCAGAAGTGTCAAGAAGACCGACATGTTCATCAATCAGGCGGGACATCTCCCGCTGCTTACTTTAACTATGGACAAAGTTTTGGCTCGTCCCTGGAATGGCAACTTCCGGTCTGTTCGAAAGATACAGAACACAATTACCATATTCTGATTTGGCAGAGATCTGGTGCCAGTTGCATGTATTTTTGGCACCGCATTTTTTTTGGCTTGGTATTTTTTTATTTTTGGTTTCTTAGCTCTTTTGTGGGTGTCGTTTTGTAGAAAAACCTTTTGAGTTTTGTGTAACAAATTGCAATTAACATCACTGCATATTCAGCAGTTAAGTCTGCTTAACCCATGATGCTAGGGAGCGTCTAATTTATTACTATTAAAACCCTGAGGTAACTTGACAAGGGACAACATTTCCCCCGTTACCATTTGACAACTATCACAGTGTCATCGCTGCTCAGGTTTGACTCTCTGCGTTGTAAGTCTTTTATCTTTTATCTGGGTATTTATAATGCTGTTGGAGATATAGGTCAATGCACGGATATCGAAAACGAGGTGAAAAGTCCACGCCATTGTTGTCAAGCTTACAACACCAGGCCTCTCGCGTGTTTAAGAGGCTCTATCCTCAAGACTTAAAGAATTCCAGACTGCGTGGTTATTCGAAATCTTCACGAACCAAGTCTCACAGGTCGATCAAAAATAGGTTAAGCGGTTTTGAGGATTTGCGAATTTTAAGGACAGATCCAGGACACTGAACGCCATCATGTAAGTTAATGGCAGAATATGTGCAGCCTGAAGTCATCAGCGCCTTAACACGTCTTCCCGGATAACCCGGAAGCCAGCTGTTTACAAAAAATACTAAGAAGCCTGGTGTACGTGATGAAGCCTTTAACGGAAATTTCAAGTGAACAATTCCGTAGCAATACAAATCTCCGCAGAAGAAAGTACAACTGCAATTGATTATTGTTTATTCTATGCACAGACAATTAGCAAGACGGTAGCGACTCCAACTGAAGTCCCCAAGCAACTCTTGAAATATGATCGTTTACAATATTTTCCTAGTCCATGTCTCTATCTTGACCGAATTCTTTGTGTTTGCGCGAGCATACCCTAATTAGTTTACTACAATCATCCGCAAACTTTTATATCTATGTATGTATACTTAACGTTTAACGTCGTACTTATAAATTTTTCCGTCATATGACAAGGAGAGATTAGGTGTGTATGCATACATCGGGTCTTATTGCCATAGGACGAGCCTATACCGCCACTGTAGTATTGCGCCGATGACACCAGACATGACACCCCCACCCAGTCACATTATACTGACACCAGGTCAACCAGGCATGTTTCCTTGCTCTAGTCGCTCAGCTCCGAGCGCCACGCGAGACGGGGACAAGCATAATTTTAAAACCCTTTGGTACAACCCGACCCGAGCTTTATCCTGCAGTCTCCCGACTTCGAGACGGACGCTCTAACCATTAGGTCATCGAAGCGGTCCAAACGCAAGCCGGACAGGAGATTCGCGCGCGCTTCAGTGCGCATGCGCGGAACGAGACACACTTTTAACAATCAAAAAAGCAATGCCATGTTTGTTTATGATGCAAACCTTGCAGACTATGGCGACAACCTGGGATTGAGCTTAGTTAGATATTTTTGGTGTGTATTTCTCAAAGTTTTGAAATCTAAACTATGCCCGAGTGCATTCACACTTCCACGTGTCTCAAGAACTTCAGTATAATGTGCGAAGTTTGTTGAATTCTGTCAAACTGCTGAGGGGTACGGTGCTTTGAATTAGGGAGACGTGCCGTTGTTTATCGTGCGTAAAACCCAGATGTGTTTTTCGCATTCGAAGCCGCTATATTACTTATTGTGCACATTGTGCCTTCATACATTACTGGTGTGATTGTACCTTTTGTAACTGCCTAAATTAGTGGCGCAAACTGACCGACTACTTTTTTAAGTAGATTATTCTGTTAATGAGTTACTACGATTTCCTATGAAAAGAAGGTCCCAGTTACCATCGAAATCTCTATTTCCTTAGTATTATATGTTTCGTATGTTCTGGGACATAGCCCAATGCACACTATTTTCTGTTAATGTCCTTTTCTTTACTGAATGTATATAAATGACTCTTTGGTACATACAATTCTCTTGGCTTGGCACTAAAGGCATACACATGGGTGTGTAGGTGTGTGTGTGTGTGTGTGTGTGTGTGGCTCACTGTAAGAAAACAGAAAGAAAGTAATTTACTCACACAATAATACAGCCGTTAAAAGTCGTTGCAAGAATTTACCAGAGTTACATGTAATAACAGATTTTACCGTAACACTTGTATAACAAGGGTACATAGATTTGTTACCTTAAAATACGATAAGTATTTATCTAGTCATAGATTTAAACAGAAACACAAGATACATCAATTATAATCGCTACAACACAGTAATTGCTGAAAACATCAATAAAAAGATTGACAACCGTGTCGTAGTTGTTACAAAAACACATGGCTAATGTCTAGAAAACTAAAAATACATACACTTTGATTGAAATTTGACATAATACAGCATGTACACATTGGAAAAGAGTTGGGACATTTTACAATATCTTTACACAAGTAATCAACATTAGGCTGTAACATACCGTTTATATCGGCCCTATAATTGCTGCACAACGTTTACTGCTTATGGATGTCGCCATTATCATGTCGTGTCCTTGCGAAGCAAGGGAGAGTACAATGGTGTAAAGTACAAGAGTTGTCTCCCTTGATCAGTGCATAACAATTGTTAACACATCATATCAGCCTTTAAGAGAGAAACTAAAATAATCATTCTAAAGATTTGACCATTACATGTTTCATTCACTCATTCTGTGGGATATTCATCAACAATACGTTTTCGAATATTTACACGGTTTATCTTTAAGTCCACCGAGATTCCAGTTGGCCTGAGGCGCGACGAACTAATTGGAAAAGGGAATATCAGTGATTTACCACACCTTTGTTTCGGACAGGAAAGTTCAAGATTATAGTATGCAAAAGTTCATATGTATTCCATACTTATTACTAGCCTTGAGGAAAGGATCTTATTTGTTTTCCGTCTGTCCACTAAGCTTTGAGTTCGTCCAATTTCCGGAACTGGTTGAATTTACGGCTCAAGGGAGTGCGCACGGGCTCGCTCCACGAAGACGTTAACACGACTTTCGATCGAAATATTAATTTCCCATTGGCGGCTAAGCAAATGGACTAAAGATCCATTTATCTAAGTTCAGTCCGTGTGTTACCCGTGATTTTGGTATTGTTGAAATCCCAGGGGTCCAACAAAAATAGACTGGACCAAGCCTTGTCGACCTTAACTTTAGGGTGACGAGTTAGTTTAAGCCATCAACTGTCGGATTTGTCTGGATGGTTTGTGTTTATGCTCATCTCGCACAGCATAGGACTAGTGTAATATCCTCATTAACCCGACTGAGCAGAAGTTCGGTGGTCAGCAGATATATATCGGGCACGCCCAGACAACCGTATACAAAGGGATTTGTCAGGGTTATTACTATTTCTTGACATTAAACATTCGAACAGAAGAGGCTGTTGTTGTTGTTGTTGAAATACTGGTTTTAGGGCTACTTCCCTTACGGATATCGTAACGCGTCAAATCAGCGCTTTTCTTAACACATTTTCATTGATGATTGGGTTTTTGGTTTGAATATCACGAAGCATTGTCACATTAGTACCTGATTCATGTCGCCTTGCATGAAGTTTTATGCAGCTCTGCGATGGTCGGCTGATGTTATCTCTGTTAATACACTGTATGCTGTGTACAAAGCACGAAAAACGGGGCTTGCCAGCGGTCTAAAAAGAGAAGCAAAACCATGTACCACTACCCACTTTAATACGAGTAGTACGAGTGATTTCAGCATCAGTGGAATTGATCTTGAAGACCCATCATGGCACTGTGGTTCAAACAGCTATCACTACTGTTCCAAGGGCTACAATGTCTGTGTCCTTTTGTAGAGGTTTGCATGGTGGCCTCGATTGTGGTACGTTACATTTACCGCCTGAGGTTGAGGTGTTCAAGCCAGATGGTCACACTGTCGAGACTGTCTTTGTCACGCAGATCGCGAAGCGACCAAGGTTTTGGCAAGTCATTCGTTTCAAGAAATAGCCGTTTTGGCGACTAAATTTTTTTTGGCGATGAATTTTTCTAAATATTAAAATTCACCTTAATACTGTGGCGATTTTGCTAGAGACAGTATATTATTTCATATAATTGCATGGGAGGTTAGGGGTTAATTTTCTGCCTTGTCCATAACGTAGACACAGGTTTTACCAGTAGAATGTAAATTTTTTATGGGTTAGACATATCCTCAAATTAAATTAGAATTTTTGTGGAATATTTTGAAATATATATATGTTTTTTTTGTAACATATAGAGACAGGATATTTTGTGGACTCATGAGACCAAGTTGTTTTTTGGCGCCTTAATATAACTTTTGAAGGACACAGTTTCCGTGGACCCCTGTCCCTTCCAACGTAAGAATTTTAACACTTGATGACTTAATTAGAACACCATATTTCACGTATAATACACTGACATGTTGAAGGAGTTTCTCTCCAAGCTTGGTGATCGGATATTGTTTGGCTAGGTTGCTAACAACATTTTTTTTTTTAGCGACCTTAAGTTTGGCGAAACATCCGCCATTGTTAATATTTTGAAGTGACAAATTCGAGTAGCGTTTTCCATTACTTTTGGACATATTCTTGCTGTAACAAACCACGTACAGCATCTTTCCAGTTAAAAACAACATTAGTACTCACTGACTGTGGCATGATTTTGGCATAAAACATCCTTTATACCAAGTTTAAGACACTAAATCATTTTTGTGGTTGTTGTTGTTGTTTCGCCGCGCACGATCGTCGTGTCACGGTGAACTGCCGCTAGACGAGGTTGCCTACTTTACGACATCCTTTAGTGTTAAACTCATATTGAAGAGTTTCAAAAGGGGCATTAACTTGTATTTGCGAAAGTAAATAGTTTCACTCCACAGGCTCATCTCCTTTCTACCTACAAGTTATTGTTCATCTTTCCATTATTAAGAAAAAGAAAGAAAAATGTGCCATGACATTAGATACGCATGTACATGTATAGTATTTCTATACACAGATGTTGTTACTTTGGTATTAGCCAATCAGTGCTCTGAGTACCATCCTTGGTACTCATGAATATTTATGAGCGTAGACTATAAATACCGGGCAAATTCCCACTTTTAAGTCCCAGATGATCTCGGACCACCGTCGTGTTAACATCTAAATTTCCACCTAGTTAGCTTTCTAAGGCAGGTATTTTACATGTATATAAGCAGTGTGAAGTGGTAGCTAGATAAGTTGTCAGCACTGAAGTGGGATTTCAGCTTTAGAGCATACCTAGAGACAGTGGTACTGCTAGTTCCAAATTGTGACACAAGTGTTCCCAGGCTGTGGGACTGACTTTTCCAGGCTGTGAGACTGATATTCCCAACCATGATTGAGACAGTATATCTCAATAGTTTGTGACTGGGATTTTCTGGACCAAAATTTTATAATTCCCAAGTATGAGCTGAAACATTTATACTGGGAGAATTTGTGCATAAGTGCCCTTGAGCAATTGTGGGACTGGGATTCCCAGTTTCGGCACAGTGAGACACCGAGTCCCAGAATTTGAAACTCGTTTTCCCAAGTTATTACTGGACCAATTCTGGAACTGTTACTCCAGAGAAGACCTGAAAGTATTATTTACGGATAATGTCCCCACCACATGGCTGACATATTGTCTATATGACACCAGTAGGACATACCACTATCACAGCAGTACTAGGTTTAATAC
The DNA here is from genome assembly GCF_032854445.1 of Liolophura sinensis. NCBI lineage: Eukaryota > Metazoa > Mollusca > Polyplacophora > Chitonida > Chitonidae > Liolophura > Liolophura sinensis. Next base: position 7,675,837 of record NC_088299.1, read on the forward strand.
CTCCCTGAGATATCCCTAACACAGTTATCTGAACCATCTGAAGTACAGATGTTGTGCTTGTACACAGCACTGGCACTTTTACCTATATATATATATCAACATACTCCTGTCACTCTATTTTAATAAAACTGTTGCTGCTGTTTGTCGAAACTTAAAATTCGGACTTTTCTTGGTTATTCGAAGTTCAGAGCTAACTAGTGGTTTTCCCAAACATACTACTGAATGGCACGGACTGACCGAGCTGACATTCAAAAGAATCCATAGTAGCGAACGTCTCCAGCAGTATACAGATATTTGTTCCAGAGTTCGACACTGGGTGATTCACGCTACCAATATTGTGCTTTCCCCTGTAGTAAATGGTGTGATTTGGAACTGGGATATCTGTATCGTTAAGAAGATATATATATAACAACAAATCGCTACAATACGTATGCGACGCACATGTATAGGCTTGTAAAACGATGAAGTTTTAACATGTTATCAATTACACATGGTGCCGCGAAAAAACAGCATAGGGTAACGAGTTTAAAGGTACCCAATAAATTAACTTAGGTTAGCTTAAAAGAATGTTACAATTTTCTCTTGACCAGCAGAGCTTGTAAAATTTAATCCGCTATACTTAAAATGGAAACATGTTTATCTTTAATTGTTTTAAATAGCTAGGACAGAGGGCGTTATTCTCGACGGGGTGTGGTGTCGTTGAAAAGTGTCAGTACCGAGAAAAGCTAGTGCGATGGTATGATTATGGCCGTACCTGGCTTTCACAGAAGGGTGTGACGGGACCAGCTTTCTGGTGTTTATACTAGCAGTAGGCAACGAGAAATGTCTAATAGCTCAGGTGGTAGATAGCTGGAGCACGGGCGTAGAGATCCGACTTCAAATCCCAGTGAATGAAGTAGCCAGTTTTTACCTACTTGTACAGAAATTAACGCTTGGTATACGTCACTTGAACACATGGTACACGTCACTTGAACAGTAGTGATCCGTAAGGAAACCGGTGGATACGTAGGGTGAATGACCTGCGGTAAACAGTGTAGCCAGTTTGTTGATGTTGAGAAACTTGGCCCTCTTTTAAAGAGTCTCGTAGATCAAATTCAGATTATTTTTTTTAGAGTAAATGGCTTCAGGTTGTTTAGAACGTTATGATGTGCAATAAAACTAGTCAGTTGTTAAAACCGAAGGGCAGTGACATTTTGAAGGATATCGATTTTGGTCATTGCACGTTGAGCTAGAAATCACTGTAGATAACTCACTAATGGAGAATTTTTTTATATATTTCCACATCTGTTCTGCATTATTCCAGTTGAACTTAGTTTAAAAAGACATTTTCAACAGGCATACTCAGTTATCGGACGCAGACCCGAGGTTCCCTTGGCTTCAAAGATGTTTGTTTCAACACCTTGACGGAAGCGCTCGTCTCCATCTGTGATACAATTCCCTGCACAAACCTTATACCTTCCACCAATATACGACACACAAACTGAGCCTGCTCCACCAGTTAAACTTGTGTTAAACTTGCCAAAAGCCGATGGTTTACAGCAATTTTCTCCAATTGTGATACTGACGATATTTGTGAGCCAAGGATTAGTCAGTTCCAATTTTTTCTCTAATACCTGTCTGGATGTAAGCATAACGACTTTATTTCCCTTCCTTATACGATGCATTATATTTAATTTGAAACTAACAATAAAATAGTTTGTTTAAATTCATTTCCTTCCTTTTGAATAAACATGACCCGATCGGCCAGTTTGGACTAAATGCCTTACAATAAGCAATGCGTCATTGGTTTTGTTAGGACAGTTCTCCGTCCAATACGTATCTGGTGAGTTTTACAGTTTTGCACATATAGGATTCAAACATGATTTGTATAGGTTGCCCATTTAATGGACTGACCCTAAACACCCGATGTCCCCCCACCCCTTCTCGTGACAACGTCACTTTTCATACCATTCCCGGTGAAAGCAGTTGTGGCGTCATGACGTCACAGAAAGATTGAACCTTTGTCACCAATGGGGCATCCCGTTGACCTATTTGTAACAATAACTATTTATGGCTTTTCAACTGCGTTTTCTAGATTGACAGTTCGGACAGATCTATTTCATCATCTTCACTGGTTAATAAAACAATATTTTCGTCAACCTGTTCGATAGCTCTTCAATGAAAATACTGCTACGCTATTAGTAATATACCGGTTGACCGGGTACAGCCAGTGCCATGTCATCTGTGAATCATAACGTTAAGCTGTTTTGATGACATACAGCAGTTTGGATAGGCAACAGGGATGTTTTGACCTTTTCGCGGATCCAATATGAAACATGACTTTGTTTACGGATGCCAACCCGGATGACGTTATTCGTTTTAGGGGCTCGCCCGATGAAAACCGGATGTTGTCAGGTAAGGATAGTCGGAATTTCCGGAGCGTGTAAATGCTAGTTATAAACCTCCAGAGAAGGCAAACTACCGGTGATAACGTGACAAATGATTCACAGATACTGGTTTAAATCAACCCACATCGCGGCTCAACTTAGCTAAGGCTATTTTCCCCTTACATGACATCATTACTCATATCGATTCCAGTTATGGGCTGGTGCCAAAAACTTTATCCCCAAATAAAAAAGCTAAATATCAAACCCCAAATTCTAGGCAACACAGGGAAGAACCATAATACGGTAATAGAATACAAAACATAAACTTGTCTGCTACAATAAAATATTGATTTTCCTATTGATGTTTTGTATCAGTCTGAATGTGGATAGCTCAGCGAAGAATTTGATATTTGTGGACAGGAAGACCGCAATGCAAATGATTTAAAGTAGCTACGAGTCGATTTATGGATAGTCAGATGCCAGATTAATCTGAATATAATGGTATCAATTTTCTTATTTTTATAGTCTAATATTGAGGAGACGACTATGTTATTCATAAGCACATTTGCACCGGAACTATGTACCATGTACAGGAGCAGATTGTAATCCAGATTTTTAAAATCTTTTTTGAGTAGTCAGTTATGCTGTTTGTGTTTCAAACGATGTCTTCATTGTTGATTTTTGTTCAACGTAATATTCAAGAATTTTTGATGGATGGAGGCGACCGAAATGCAATCACCGACATTTTGGTAAACCGATGAGGTAATATTCCCCCACATTTGAATCACATGCCAACGCTTCATATTGGCGGCACACAAGTGGCCTTCAAAGATCGTTAGACATGCGAGCGGCACTGATCGCATTTTATCACAAAGGCTTCACGAATAATGAGGGTTGGGTGATCTAGAAATTCACTGTCCAAGGGTCGCCATTAACCCATCAGTTTGTGAGCCTACAGGAAGAGGTTGCGTACCTTACCAACAAGGCAAATCCCGCTCCAGTTCTAGTATAGTCTAGTCTCTTCTCCAGTCTAGTTCTTGTCTTGCTGACACTGTAATAATTTATGTCAGTAACGGAGCGCACAGTGATCACATACCGGCATTGATTAATTAGTGGTCCCTGGTAAGTGCTCTTAAACTCAATGCGTTTGACAACGGTCAAGTTACCCACCTCGTCTTAAGTTGGACCTCGTCCATCTTGTGGTCATCTGTTGTCCGTGTGTATAAAAAGAGTAAATCGGTGTTCGTGAGAGTTTCGGGCGTTCCCACGGCGTTATTGATCGTTGGGCCAAAACGAATGACCCGACAGACCCTTTATTACGGACGCTTCCAAGACAAAAGCCCCCGAAAGTCGTGGATGGTTTACCAATGCGTGAGTGATTACTGGCATGACCAACCGGAAGAGGTTACTGGAGATTAACTTGTGAGAACAGCCAGTGAGGAAATTATCTTGTGACTGTTCTTTGGGGAAAAGATCAGTCTATGTGAAAAAGGAAACATGTAAACAACGGGCAAGCCTTTCAGCAAACCAGGTTTGCCATTACGGTTGTTTTACTTCTGCCTTGGAGGCGTACTTCGGGTGATCCATTTGTAAAGGGACATTGGCGGTATTGGCAGCATAATCAGGCCACGGGTAATGTAGCGTTCTATCGTGCTGATGCATATTAAGTCAAAGAAAAGGTCTTGCGAAACTTGCGAAAGCTCTGGGTGTAAATGGCAAGCCACAGCTGAAATCAGGATTCAGCCTGGCGTAATCTCGGACTGTAGACTTCGGCTAACCCAGAATCCAAAACTAGTGTGAATTGCTGGCTGGTCTATATAACCAAATTATTTCAACATATCAGTGGGTTTTTTCAAAAGAATCGAGCCACTGATCAAAATTGCGAAACCATCCGAGGAAGTCTTTGAACAGTCCGACATATAATCAATATCGATCAGCGAAAAATTTCCCAACTTGTTTCATTCGCACTTGCCTTAAAAGGGTTATTTTCGGGTGGCATACGCCGAAGACAGTTGTGTTATGGTATTGGCGATTCCACGAAGCAAGGCTTATATTGGTGGTCACATCTCCCATTCACGAATCCACTGAAGGCGTTTTCTATCGATTTACTGACCATATTTCACAGAAGAACATTGATTTGGACAAGAGAGCCCCAGGAGGAGAGTAAGTATATCTTTATGCGTGAGTACTATTTGCATATCTCTATATGATACAACAAAAGGAAGGTTAGATCGTCGAAATGTAAGGTTACATGCTCAAGGTACGAGGCAAAAATCGATTGGAACTTGGCATATACCCGTCAGTTCGTGGACGGCGTCCAGCCAGGCAATGTAATCCACATCTATAATGTACTCACATATATTAAATGTAATCAATCAAATTCCAGTTCCTTTTTCTGCTCAGTATCTCGCAGAGAGTTGGTTTGTTGGTCGTTTGTATGTAAGATTAATTAAGACGGAAGTCGGTGAACTCAAAGTGGGTATTTTATTAGGATGCCGTGAAAGGATTACTTATTATTATTCAAACAACCCTGTTGATTTGTTATGTTAACGATCGTAAACTGGACAGCAGAGAAACCAATCCCGATCCCAATCTCTAAGATGATCAATGAGTCCTACCCAGTAACAATTCGCCCCTTAACAAAGGCTGACATTAGCTTAAATACAAGTAATATATTCTTGTTTGGAGAGTGGTTTGGGGAAACATAACTATAAGCAACCTGACATCAATTGCATCGTACATCTCGCTAGGTACAGTTGCATTGAGCGTGTAATACGGTCACACGTTCGAATCCCGCTCTAGCAAAATTTAATTAATTTGTTTATTTGATTATTTGAATGGTGGTTTACGCCGTACTCAAGATCAGATTGCACCTCAGCAACTATGTCAAGTATTTATTTATCTGATTGTTGTTCAACCTAAAACATACGTAATTTTTTTTCACACTTATACGATGGTGGTCAGTTTTATAGCGCGGAAACTAGAGCGACGGGAGTAACCTTCTGACAATTGGCACGTTACTGACTGACTTTACCATGTTGGATGTACTGGAATGTTGATCATACTTGTGCAACACAAGAGATCCGCAAGAAACGTAAGATTGTTTCAACGGCTATAAGAGAGCTGTCGACTGTTTATTGTTCTCAAGGCTACATGAACAGTGAGGGCTGGGGAATCCACCTATTTCCTGTCAAGGGCCGAGGTTGAACTTGCATCTCTTGATTAGCGTTTATTCCACGGGAAGAGCCCAAATGATGTCATGTTATACTCTGTCAGCTTTCTAGAAGCTGGTTTGTTACACAGAAGTTTTGGTTTAGTGTTGTCTAATTAACAACTATTTACCTCCCCTCCCCAAAGAATAAACAAATTATGTTTAGTCTTAATTAATGCGGAGCTATTGTATTGTCCACAGACTTTCCATCATCACATTTTGCCACATTATGTAACATTCAAAAACCAGCCATTTTCAGAAAGGTGCATTCAGCCGTTTCTTTTTATGTCTGTGTCGTTTTTATTTCTTTTTCTCTGTTCAAGACAACTGCTATCTTCGTGAAACTTTTTGTAAATAGCTTGACCTCGACCAACAAACACAGGGTAGGGTCACACGTAAGACCTTAAAAGAGGAAGGTGTAGCTTCCTCGCTTGGCGTTCAGCATTAATAGTGCAGCGACTGGTTCACCCGTATCAGTATAATGGCTCGGGCGGGGCGGCTTACTTGCCTTCGGTAAGTCGTCTCAGTGAAGCCCTACTAGATAAAAGAGCGGTGGAAATCCGTCCTGCAACAAGGAGGCACATTACACATACATGCACCCTAAGGACTTCATCGTCATATGACCGGGTTTTATACTCACCCATATATGTGTTTTCGTCACGCAAGCAGAGCATCAGTATCACGTGACGGAAACCAAGCTAAGCATTACTAGCAAATTAACTTTCCAGGCAATTTTCTGCTATGTTTTCTTTTTTATCTTTTGTAAGCCAGTTATTCTTCCTTGGTTTTTGTTTTTTCTTAAAGCAGAATTGTTGTTCGTTATCAAAATTGTCATCTTTTTTCTCTGATAACTTTACGTCACTGACGAAAAATGTTGCGTGTTAGAATCCAAAGATTATCGTTTGAAACGTTAAGCTGAAAAATGATTAATTCCTGCATTAATAATTTACTTTCGGTATTTCTTGTGAATTTGGTATGTTACGCAGAACTTTGAAGGCAGAGCAAAAAGATTTGCATTGGCGCTATTTCGTGTTCTCAACATATGCGTATATTTACCATACCATGTGCAATCACCGCATCCATAGCTTCGCAATCGAAGTACTGTATGTTCAGTATCTTAACCATGCTATGTAAATTTTGCATTGTGCTATACAAGGGATGGCTTACAAACCATATCTGAATATCGCAGGTCTGTTGATTGGTAATGAGTCATCATCAATACTACCGTATACCCGGAGACAAAAGAAGATCTGAGAATAAAACACGAGGTACATGCTCTATGGAAGACCGTGCTGCACACACAGTACATTGAACCCCAATGTAAAGGCTTCTATTATACAATACTGGACTGTTATATCGACACAAAAAATGACTATCTAATATCAGCTGAAGTGAGGCTCTCTTTCACGCCAAGAAAGCGCCGTTACAACCCAATCTCCCTCACCCTCCGACCGCCGCACTTCCTTCTTCAATTTCAGTTGATCAAATATATCTTGACCACATCTTGTGATTGATTTACTTTCTATTTCGATTTTCATAACTTGTGTCCATTCCGGGTTGATTTATCAGCTCAATAATCGATTAGATAACTGCGGATTATGAGGAGAGTTCGATTAATCTATATCCATTTGTCCTTGGCAGCTCTTCAATATCAATTTCTGCTCCCCTGGAAGTTGAGATTCTTTTGCTCTCCAAATTCCCTCCACACATATTACCGATCGCCATCGTGTAACTGGAAAATTCTTGAAAATGTCGTTAAAGAGCAATCAAATAAATAAAACAAAATAAGTATTCGTTTATCTTACATATGGGCCCTTATTTATCTAGCTTTAATGTATGTACCCACTCAGGCGATGAACTAAATAGATGACTTACAGGTAGAAATACATTCCAGATGTACAGAAAAATAGGAATAGGGCTGTAAATTTAATTCATCAGAAAATTTATTTATTTATTTATTTCATTGGTGTTTTACGCCGTACTGAAGAGTATTTTATATACGACGGCGGCAAATATTATGGTGGAAGGAAACCGGGCGAAGCAGACCTCATCAGAAAATAAATAAAATACAGATTATAATGCTTAGGCGCTTTACATATCCACAAACCAGATCTTAGAATAGCTTGACAATTACTGTAGCACACATGTGCAGTTATAAACATTCTAGCGAGGAAGAAGAATTCAAATAGAAGTAGACTTGAAATGTTGAAAAGTATAAGTAATATTGTGTACTGGGTTTGATTTACAAGAGCAAAGATAATGAAAGGGCGATTGTCAAATACGTTTTCCTTGAATACATTGCTTTCATTGTGAGTACATATGGACGAAGTGGCTCCTGTGCTCTGACTTATAATCCATCGGAATCGTTTTAATACTTCTGTAACTTCTTAACGTTGAGAATAATTGTGAGGAAATATGATAAGACTGTCCAGGGAGGGTTCCACAAAGTCAACATTTAAAACCTCTTAAAAATGCTTAATTTTTGGTTCTGAAAGTACAAATTTGGACACATTTGTCTTAAGATAGCATTGCTTAGGTGGACATATTATTAATTTCTAAAACCTAATAATAAGCTTTAATATCGTATTTCAGATTTTGAAAAAAAAATGAGAAATGACTTTGTGGAACCGGTCCCAGAATACCTGGCACTCGGCGTCTTAACCTGGCGCTAGGGGATGTGCATTTCTATGCGCCGTGTTGAGCTTTACAACCCTCGTTGGACATATGAACAGTTGCATTCAAAGCTCTACAGACACATACTAGTACATGATTAATGACATTTTACATAAAGCCATGGTTCAGAATGTGGAAATTGATTCAATTCCTGTTGACTGGTTAAGCTTTATTCCACGCTGTTTCTAAAGAATCTAAAGGAGCAAAGAAATGTCACATGAAAAAGAAAGAAAATACACGATTAACAAACAAGTTTTGATGCTTGGGGCAGATACCATAAAGCCATTTTTGACTTAAATCAGAGTTTAAAACCTAATCACAATGCTTACTTTTTGGTACTGGAAGTTGAAATGTGGACACATTTGTCTTAACATAATATTGATGAAGTGAAAAAATTTTGATTTCTAAAACCGAGAAATAAGACTTAAGTCGGAAATTTATTTATTTATTTATTTGATTAGTGTTTAACGCTGTACTCAAGAATATTTCATTTATACGAGGGAAAAAACCACGGCTATCCGCACGTTGCTGTCAGACCCTACCACTTACGAAGTCGGAAATGGCTTTGAGGAAAAGGCCCCTCATTACCTATGACACAACATCATGCGTCGATAATATTGTTCTTACTTACCTTGTGATCACAGAACATTTTTGTTTCCGGCTGTTGATTTTACTAAATAATCCGATAATTTGGCTGTTTTTTGAACAATCTCTCTCAAAGTCAACGTTTTGTTTTTTTGTGTCTCTAAGCGCTTCACACTAAAAGATCTCAGGATCTCTTGAATGACCCGTAATTTGACTGTCTAGCTGAATAACAAACCCAGGTGATTGTTCTCCAGCTTGTCCAAAACTCAGGAACAAGGGTAAATTCTTCAGAGTCTGTGCCAATACATTTCCGGGAAAAGGCGGTAGTGAAACGTCGATCCCTGATGTGTATGCCCAGAGCTCCGGAAAACGTGTCCGCATTTAATGTTAGTCCGAAATGATACTGGCAGTTATAAACCATGACTGTCGCGTAAATGATAGATTTTGTTTGACAAATGATATGCAAACACCGCAGCAAATTACTTAGTTTGCATGTTGTGTCTTGCGCTTTATGACATTCCTGTCCCTAACTTGACATTAAACGACAGTCTACTTCAATAATTACCTTAACTACTGTGCAAGGAACACAAAACTGACATTACCGTGTCTTTACAGTCCTGTATTTACTCTCTGATCTTATCCATTTTTGTAAGCTCGCGGGCATTTTTATGGTTGTCTACTGACACAGCTGTGTTATTTTCAGCAGACGGATGTTGATAGCATGCTATAACACATCAATCATACAGTCAGTGAATCTTCTAGAAATTCTTTGATCTTACAGATATTTACACTGTAATGATTTTGAGGGAATTCTCGGAATTCTCCTGTAACAGATTCCCTTTTTTAAGCTTAACAGAGGTTTCTTTTACTGTAAGGATTGTTTAAGGTTTATTGTCTGAATAATTCTTAACTAACGTCAAGTGACTAAACCGTAATACCTACATGTGCATTTCTTCACATACCCTAATTTTCTACATTTTCACATATGAAAGAGAAAGTTTCAGTGCAATTTATGTATTATTTGATTTTGAAAACAAAATTACGTTGGTCGGATTGCCCACTTTCAGGGCATTACAAAAAAGGATATAATTTTACCAGTCTACGTCGAATAATGCCCTCAAAATATGCTTGAATAAATACGTTGCAAACATGCGAAAAGATTGAAGAACTACATCAAAGGATTTTTTTCCGCCGAAGAAGTCTAAACTAACAAACTAGCCAAGCCTGAAGAAAAGTGATTTATGACAGTTTTACGTGAAAAGTATTGGTAGAGCTAGGATTTGCAATTTGGACATTCTACTGTGCTCAGGAAAGCTAATATCAATCGCCAACGTTTCCCAGAATTGTATATGCTAACGAAATGGCATAGTTTTATACCTCATAGTTAAATGTAGGTGAACGAGTGAAAGATTTTTTATAAAGCCTGGTCATGTAACAACCCTACGATGTATGCCGGTACTGGTGGCTACAAAATCTTGACATGAAAACTACCAAATTGCCTCCAAGTGCTCGTGATCAGCGTAGCTTATCGAATGTAAGTGGACATTTTTTCATCTTGAATGGAAGGATAAACTTGTACGGTCTTACGACTGACATTTACAGCTGTTGAGGTAAAGTGCCTAAGACGATAAGGAATTATCAGTCATTCTGTGTAAAAACATGGCAGTCAAGGCAAAGTGATAAGTCAAGAGCGGCACACTTGATAACTCCTTAAGCCCTATTTGAGCTCCAGAATGTAATAAGGAATTAAAAACTTCCAATATACCGTAACATTAAACAGTAACAAGTCCTTCATCAGAATACCGGCGATAAGTAAGGCCCGCATTAATATGCGTCTGACAAAATGGTGTACCGCATAAGGCAGATAGGGCGCAATCATTGAAGTCTTCAAGAATATTACTAAATGACAGAACGTTTAAGGACTTACTATATTCATATCCATATAACATTGATACAAATGGATGAATGATTGTTTGTCAGTGATCCTGGTATGTAAATTACACACGAAAAAGTAAATCACTTCAAGTGGATCTTTGTATTTAAGAGAATTTTGAAATGATTGACTTACGCGTGTGTAATTGATAAACCATGGATAAAAAAGGTGGCTGAGAAGATACCGGGATGGGGTTCAAATATACATGAGATGTGCCTGCCAGGGTTTATTCACATTTTTGTGTGACTTCAAAAAACATCTTGTCTATCACCGCAACTTTTGTTTTCTCGTACATTTAGGTGGGAAGAATCTTCTTAAGACTTAAAATTTCCAACCCGCACCCTTTCTCTAATCGTTTGGCTGTATGACTTGGTGGAGAAGCAGAGAAGCAAAGAACCAAGGCCATCGAAACAGACAATCAGATGCTGACGAATTTGTCCTAAATCTGTTTTGACGCTATAGTCTTAGAGATCGGATGTATTGGCAACGACAAGAAGGAATTCTAATTTATCGTTAATTTCAATGTTATTTATTTATTTGTTTGGTGTTTTGATCTATATTCAAGAATATTTCACTTATACGTAAGAGAAAACCTGACTTCTATGAACATGAACAATTTACGCTAGGTTGTAGCAAAGCGTAACAGACACGTAACTGAAAATTCATAAAGGGCAAAGGTTTTCGCATATTATTTTTTAACTCATTTTTAACAGTTTATGTTGGAGTATAGAAAAGTGAAGCAGGCACCTAAAATTGCAAATCAATAAGGGATATCTGTTTTCTCAAGTTCCTGATGGAAGCTCGACAGCCATGTTGGTGGAATCAGTGATCTATCAAGTGGCTTACAGGTCAGTTATTTGGCCATTTAAGCACTGAATGTCGTCACAAATGGACCGGCCTACCGCTTCCGGTCATCAGTGATTAGATTGAAGAGGTGACCGGTTCATGACCGTATCGAACTATTATCGGCTGATTGGTAAAACGACCAGAAACAAATGTCTGCAGATCTGTACAAAATCATGAAAAGAGAGTGTAGTGCCAAGACCGATACTGCCCTCGGTAAGATATATACTTCACAGAAAGCTTTTAATGCTGGATTCGAATACGATGAATTGATTAGAGCTAAACCAAGGGGAGCACATGTACCAGAGTAACAAAGTAGCAAACATCTAACGGCGTAGGGCTTTATACTTGGCAAACGTCCCTTTGTCGAGTAAGTTTCGATTCCTGTGTCGGTTCTTAGTTTATCTATATGATCAATAATCGATAAGTCGCAGTTTGGACAGGGTCAAGTATTGCCCTTTGATATCCACGTTACCACTGCGCCTTTGATGCTGTTTTACCTCTTCTTTTACACAGCAACCCTTCATTATTGGAAGCTTGGTCGAATAAAATGGCGGTTGAAGAATTAAGTCTACCGGAAGCAGCTGGATAGTGAGGTGGAGTGGTGGGGGGAGGTTGATTAGCGCTAAATATGAATACTGGGTGGTCAGTTTTAAGGCTGCAGTAAAATAGCAGAACCTCATGAACTAAAACATATTACTTTCCTAAATGTTCAACTATATATTTTTTATTAAGCTTTAACGCTGTGTTAAAGACAAAGGAAAACTACATTGAAGGTTAGACGTCTCAAATGGCCACAAAATCTTCATCAAACGTTTATGATGTATCATTAATCTATGCGTCGAAACAGACAATCGTATACCAGCCGTTAACTAGCATGGACATTCTACGTCAAATCATGGACTCATGTGCGCATGTGTAACCTATATGACCCAATCACTGGCTGGTGCAGCTGCAGCTTTAAGTCTGTAGCTTTATCAGGTACCTGGCGGTGCAGATGACTTACTTTAAGACAAGATAAAAAAAGTTATCGCACAAGCGCAATTTTGCATCAGCCAAAACATGCTGAACAGAACTTTGTTGTGTATTAAAGCTTCTCGTTCAATGTATGACTCATCTAAAGAGACAGAATGCGGAAAATGTGACCGACCAACCAAATGACTGACACACAGACATACATGAACACGTACTTATGTAGCCGCTTGTCACAGCTACAAATGCTTTTGTCCAGCGCACGTTAGTACGATTTGAATGCTGATTTCACTCAGCCGCCAAGAACATAACTTGAATCTTTCCAACATCTTTCAAAACTGTTGACTGCTACTCTTTATTTTCTCTAGTCCGTCTTATTTTCGTACTTTATATACTTTCTTAGTTATTTGGTGGTTTGTGTGATACGTCGTTTTTGGGAATTGGCTTTGCAATTATTGACCTGGAAGGTCCTTATTGGTTGATGGCTGGTATACGAGTATCAGTTTCGAGGCATAGATCCTCTCCAGTCGTATAATACATAAATAAATACAAATCACTTGAATACGGCGTTAAGCACCAATCAAATATTAAAAACTTCGGTCGCCAATATGTCTCGTGTAGAACACGTCTAGCGTGTTAAACGTCGGCACTTCCGTTAGCTATTGATAATACTGCTTTATTTGTTACGCAGCTGCGTGGGGCCGTAGGTGGTAGCATTTCATAATATACAGCGCACCTGTTACCCGCTGACGCAATCGGTCGCAATTATTTGCCTACAGCTATACCAGTCCAAAGAATGATAAAGCGTTCAAATGACTCACCCATTTAAATTTAGTTGGTTCACCCATTTCATACTGACAGTCTACCTAAATGTGGAGCCTTTTCAAGCAGAGATATTATAATATGTCTAACCTTTTTTTATATTTTCAATTTGTGATATTATTGGAACACACATACCGCCGAGACTATCGATATTATTTTCCTTAAGCTTGGCAAGCAGCTGAATGTCTTCCGGCAAGAGCGTACTAGTTTGACGAGGCCTAGGGTATGTTTACTATTCTGAACTGTCAGAGATTATTTGTGGCAAACATACATGTATATATAATAACATTTCTCCACCACTTAATATACCGGAGGTGACTGTGCTCGGTTATTCAGAATCAGTGAAAGTCATTTCTAGCAAAGGACGAACATAAAACGTCAATTCAAGCATTTAACCCCTATTAAGTTTCATCCATCACAGGATTGTGTTCCATCCCTTATAGCAGTAATTTGTTAAGTACTTGGCCACTTATTTAGGAATTCGATAAAACATTATTGTCACCTCACCTATATTAACTGGCAGCGAATGATTGGACTGTGGCTTTAAGTCATAATGGTCTCGTATACCTGACAGTTCATGACCTAAATATACAGCCATTTTAGTAATATCTTTGAACATTTTAAATTCCAATCAAAAAATAATAATTATCTCTTGTTTTCTAGAATGCTAATTTGCGCATTCTTTATAACGCAATAATACATAATAGCGATCTTATGAACAGTCACGAATATAAATGCTTAAAAACGCAGCAAGATCTTCTGTGTTCTGTTGAATTCTAGCACAGAACCCTACATTCTTACGGTGAATCGGGACCGGTAAATCCAGGATAGATCCTTGATCGAGTCACACCTAAGACTTTAAAAGAGGAAGTTGTAACTTCCCCGCCTGGCGTTCAGCATGAAGGGGATAGTGCAACGACTGGTTGACCCGTATCAGTATAATGGCTGGGCCGGGGCGGCTTACTTGCCTTCGGTAAGTCGTCTCAGTGAAGCAGCACTAGATAAATCCGTCCTGCTACATGGAGGCACATTACACGTACATGCACCCTAAGGATTCCTTCGTCGTCATATGACTGAAAAATTGTTGAGTACGACGTTAAACCCCAAGCACTCACTCACTCACTCTTACGGTGAAAATGTCCCCAAAACTCTCACAAATGTGTAGACTGCCTCTTATAGTCAGCATCATGTGGTAAATTATGGTGTTTAGGTATGATATCTGAATAGCGAGATGAATCAGTGACGTTACCTTATGCAATATGTGTTCTTCGGACCAGGTAAATTGCTGAGCTGATCACAATAAAGTAATTGTCAACTAGCTAGCGCAGGTTATCAATAAATTGGTTACAATGTCATCGTTGTTCGTGTAAATTTCACATATTTTTCTTCTATGTCCTCATCTGTAAACGAATTCTCTCTAGTGCGGAAAGGGGTGGGAGGAGGAAGGGGGGGGGGCATTTGCAATTTGTCGTATAGGAGAATATTATTCTGTATCCTGTTTCTCCAACGAACCATTAGGGATTTGGCCTCTGTTGGGCACTGGCGACCATATTGATAGCCGTGTCGACTATACAGTGAAACGAGGGTAAATCCGCTCTGGTGTGTCGTAGACAGTTAATAGGCTGCCCTGATCGATACAGGCTCTTATATTGGAGACCCTCCGCTCTGGAAAGCCAGTCAGCGTCAGTCAGCATCCATAGGAAGAAGGTTGGCCACTTAATTACCTGTCACTGGCTGCAGTCACGATTGACAACAAGGGACGCCTGGACTCAGCGTACCAGGGGTGATTCCAGACGCTGTCTTAAAGTATCTCACTCAGGTTTATATCCTAAATTGGACATTACAGCACTAGTACCGTTGTAATGAGTTTCAGATTGAGACGAACAGGTAAGTCACACCTGAACAGGTGAGCTTTTCGATGATATATATATATATATATATATATATATATATATATATATATATATATATATATATATATATATATATATATATATACTATGTTGGTTGATAGCTTGTATTTGGTGACATTTATGAGGCGAATATGAGGCCAGTTAACTCACCTTTAGGTGACATCTCGCTACTTTAAGAGTCTTATGTGTAAACACCTGTACAGGTCATACCTGTTGGAAGGTAAGCGGTATCAACACCTGTCTTTGGTTATACCTGATGGGTAGTTAACTCTATTAGCATCCGCCCACGGTCATAGCTGGTGAACAGTGTAAATACTGGGTACAGTTGATGCAGATATTGCGATAAACAGTCAACCGTATACACAATTCACAAAATAGGTACCTGTCAAGGTATATTCTTGGTGAACAATTTAGAGAAAAGACACCTGGCAAAGTTTATAGTTGATAAGTAGTACAGTTACATGTCAAATCTTATACCTGGTGAATAGTTTACTCAATAACTCAATAACAATAGTTTACGCAATAGATACCTGTCCAAGTTTAAACCTGATGTGTTTACACAACAAACACCTGTTCAAGATTAAATCTGATGAATTGTTTACGCAATAGATACCTGTCCAAGTTTAAATTTGTTGAAAGGTTTACACTATAGATGTCTCGTAATTCGCTGGTCTGTTTCACAATTTTTCTGTTTATATCATTTTAAACGTCAACGGCTGCTAATCCCTCTGACCTTGCCCATGTGTGTAGATCTCATTAATGTAATATCATAACTGCCCAATTGAATCTAACCAGTCATACTCTGCAGTGTATTTTACTCTTTCCTGTCTTCTGATATTTACCTACAATCTTATTCTATGTCTGGATTACAGTATCATTATTATTATTATTATTGCATGTCAACAAAATTCCAATGCATTCCAGCGTCATTTCGCGTTATATTTTTGTGGGATGGGATTGTTCTTTTTATCTAAAGGATGCATCTCGCCTGGATTCAGTTCCCATGTTTATCATATCGAAACTGACCCAACGGTGTATTTATAGACAACCTTGAATCAGACTCTCTCTACTTCATCTAAAGAAGTTTTAAGCGTCAAATGGCGTCTTGCAAACAGAAGGATTCGTCCTTGTTTGTCATGCTTGGTGTGTTTAACACAAAGGCTTCATTCCAAATAGACCTTATTAAAATAACGATGTTGAAAAGTAATCATTCTCATCTGTGAAGGAATATCCTGCAAACTCTTTGATGGGACTCCAACCTGACGACATGTAATATAGCTACCAATGATTTTCATTGGTGGACTGTTATAGTTATATTACTACTTCATCGTTCCTGTTTTGATAGTCTGAACGTTACAAATCAAAACCAAATTGAGTGAAAAGGTTAGAATTGTAAACGCCGACTCCAGTTACACTTGTGATAGTAAAATATCACTTGGACTTTCAGAATCATTTCACAAATCTGTTTACATTTGAAAACTTTAGTACATTTGCAGTATGATGCTGACTGTTTTTGAACAGTTTCAGACTGCCTTTCATTTTAATGATGCTTACTAAATAAATATATATCTGGGTATTTTGGGTCTGGCGGGCGAGAGTAGTGGGGGGGGTGTAAATGGGGGGGGGAGGACAAAATGTCCTTCGCTGGTTGTGAAAGAACGACTCTTAATCTATATAAATTGGTTCGGAAATGCCATAGAGCTTGTTTGCTATAGAGTTCCAGAGCATATTTAAACTGACAAACTTTTATTTGATTTGGTCTCGAGATAATGAAAAATGAATGGGGTCGTCATATTACTGTCAAAATGAAATAACATACAAAACTTTTAACTACATGCAAAATGAATCATTCACGGTACCGCCAATTAACACAAGTGAGAAATAGCGGTTGTATAAAGACTTTTTCATTCCATATAGGCTTATGAAATTATTGATAAAATAACAGTTATCTAATAGGTCTGTCTGGATGTATATTTTAATCATATAGACTAACACTTGTCGCAAAACTTTGTCACCCCATTGACAGAAAATGACGTGCGGCTTAATTCCCTTTTTAGCAGCTGAGCCTCGTGTGGTTAACGCTGGGGATGTAATAATCTGTCAGCCAACCGGAAATCTAGGGCAAAATCTCTGAGGTACATTTTGACATTTTCCAGAAGGCCTTTCAGACGGCGAGTAGCCTGAAAATAAATCCAATGATGGCATTTGTGGCGTTCATCTGGAAAGTTAATTGCGACAAATGAACAGGAACGGAGGCAAGCGATGAACCATGTAGTACTGAAGCCAATGTTGTCGAAGCTCCTGCTGGTCAAGTCAGGAAAATCAATCCACTGCCATCGGCCAAAAGTACTTCACCTGCTAACCGCTTTCACGGGTCTGTTTTGTTTCCTTATCGGCAATGTGCGGGAATGGTTTTCCTTCTCTCTCTTTTACGGCAATATTTGAAGAGTCGGTGGTAAATGACCATGTAGGCCCTATATGCACTCATTGTCGGATTGTAGAATCCTTGCGGCCCCGTTAATCATTTAAAGCCATTCCAGTCTGACATTTGTATTGATCGGTGTGTTCATTATAAGAACTTTGTCACAAAAAGTACCGTTATCTGGTTAAAGGCTTCTGTTAAAACGGCCTATGTGGCGAAAAATGGAATCAAGCCATCCTGGTCAAGTCTAAAGCACACATACGCCGCTCAGTCTCTGAGTCCATACATACACGAATAACAGACAATATAATACCAGTCGGTTATGGACATTAGTAGTGGGGAACTATGCATATTTCAATGTCAACCAGCTAGCTAATGCACAATATCCTCCCTTTGAAAGGTCAAATTTGCACAGGTTCCTCGCGACCTGATATTACTCGTTTCCATGCTTGGTAAAGGCCCAGTGTGGAGCATCACTATTAGCAGAGGCGTGAATCTATGTTGGCACAGCTGTCAATACGCGCGACCAATATCAGATTTACATCCGGCTGACTGTGTAAAAATATATTTTTTTTTAACACGGAAGGTGTAATTTTGTACAGTGATAAAATGGATAGCCGACTCCTGCATGAATCTAATACAGATCAGTTCACAAATGTCGTTATGAATGTCACGACGACATCAGCTAGACACGAGCCAAAACAGAGAATCCTTTATGTGCTCTTCAGATAGCATCAGATGTGTTCAGCTTAACAATGATTAACATGCTTAAGGATTTCTGGTAACTGATATCTAAGTAATAATTATGAATTTTTAGACACCTCGTCAACCAAAATAAAAAGATGATTTACGTTCATGATCACAAGAAAAAGCGATACTTATACAATATACAGAAAGCAAACAATTACTCAAAATTTACATTTTAGCTAACTGCTAGCTTATTCGCGATCTTTTATTGCAACCTAAAAATATTATATCACTGATTTGACGAAGGCTATGTTTATTGGTAGAAAAAACACGACAGAGCCGAGAAAGCAATACAACTGAAGATACTTGGCATTCCTCATGACTTAAAATCCCGGGAGAAACAGCGAAAGGGCTCGTTGACTTCCGGGAGAAAACAAAATATCCCTCTGATATAATGATAGAAGGACCACTCGTTGCGAGAATCTTATGCATTTCGATGTGTGTTACCATTAAAATAATTCTATAGCCCTAATTTATGTAACGGAGTAGGCAATAGGAACTGATTAAACTGCCACTTTATACGATCAAGGGAATTAACATTCGTGCAGTTATATAAAACTGATTTTGTGTAAAAACGATATTGATATGATCAGTTGATCTTGTCGTCAGTGAAATGCCGGAGCAATTTTTAGAACTGACACTCGCCTATCGTAACTTTAAAGCTTCGCTGAGTACATATCCAACTATAACGATTATTTGGAAATATCCCCTGTGAGTTGACAAACCACGCTGCACCCATTTTAAGCAGTCTAGCGTTTCTCTTAAATTTAACCATTCAGTTAATTACGCCCACACGCCCACAGACTAAATTGTGTTAGCCCTATCACAGGGCTATTGTTTCGGTACCAGATTTCGAGACGCTTTCAAACACTAGAACGAATACAGTGGTATGACTGACTCACAGGCGTTTGGTTTACTTGTAACATTTTACTTCAAAATCCATCCAAGCAGCATTGTATATCGAATACAAATACTTTGGTAGGTACAATCTGGTGTTTGATTCACCTCCTCTCTATGATGATGTTGATGTTGAAGTGGGAATCGTGACGCCACTCCAGTTGTATTTACTCCATACTATGTTCATGTAAATGCTTAAATAGTAGCAAATTACATGCCCACTAGCACCTTTCCTTAAGCAGAATTTGGTAAAAATAAATTGCAGTTGCAAATTATTAAACGTCACTAGTCTAGAGTTACTAAACGTTCTGTCATCATCTTTGACATAAAGGGACACAATACCAACTATTCCTGACTTCCTGGACTATCCTCTCAATGCTCAGGTAGCAGTCTTTGCTACAACCCGACACGGGTTTGATCCCAGGCCACCTGACTTCGAGTCGGACGTTCAAACCGTTATTCCACTGAAGTAACCTAAAGAAGTGATCTTTATTGGCTCGTCGAAACAATATTGCGATCACAGGCTTAAATCGGACATGACCTCCTCTGATTTATGAGCATTAAATCGTAACGTCCAATCCGCGATCAAAGGCTTGAGTCTTGTATAACCTCCTCTCATTTGAGGATTAATTCATAACGCATGAATTGTTCACACGACAGATATAGTGATACATTATGTAAGCAGTATTACCTTTTAACCCGGACAGATCGTCAACACGATGCCGTCTACTCAACAGGGCGGAGTGTAATATGTTGTCATTGTTGTACATTCAGGGAATTATGTAACACGTGTACAGCTCTGCCATACCGTACCTGGAATCCTGTTGTCTCAGACGTAGAAGAGTTAAACGGAAATATGACAAATTATGTACAGGCGATGAAATCATATCATTTAATCATATCATGATGGAGTATATATTTTTGCTCTACATACATGACCAACTCCAGCACGCGCTAAGATGGACATGTATCGGGCTTCAGAATTAGGGAAAGAAAATCCGACCAAATTCGTTCTTGTACCTAAAATGCCACTGCGTCATCGTAATCCAGAATCTTGCTATTTTATCCAATGTAGGCGCCGCCTACATGAGAACTCCCGCGATATTGCTCAAGGCTAAAACTGGCATTAACGTCAAATGCTTCCAGGAAGTACCATAAATAACAGACTTAATCTGCAAGCTTTTATATCACGAGCCGAGCCATCTGATTTGATTTATCTATTTATTTGATTGGTGTTTTTCGCCGTACTCAAGAATATTTTACTTATACGACGGCGGCCAGCGTTATTGTGGGTGAAAACCGTTCAGAGCCCGGGGGAAACCCACGACCATCCGCAGGTTGCTGGCAGACCTTCCCAAGTACGGCAGGAGAGGAAGCCAGCATGAGCTGGACTTGAACTCACAACGACCGCATTGGTGAGAGACTCCTGGGTCATTACGCTGACTGAGCCACGGAGTCCCCGCCATCTGAAACAGTGGATTACAGTACTCCAACATATAGTGCATGCTCCACAAAGGAGTTTGGCGTAGACCTATGTCGTGTGGCTGAGATTTGAATAACTAGCCTCATAGTAACATGAGATAAATCTCGTGCAATCAATTCTCGCGTCTCTGTTACCTTATTAATGCCCAGGACATAAAGATGCGGGTAATTATAAAACCAGCATTTCCGCTTCCTGTAGCAGTTAATACGTACTGGTAGAAGGCAACCCTGTAGACATGGCAACCGCCTAATGGTATTTCACCACGCGAGGTTTCTATCACAGGCCAGTAACGATTTGTTTACGTTCGGGGATGCCATGCACTAAAGGTCGTCCATCTGAAATGGTTTGATTCCAGGGTTTTCCTCAATGAGAACTCTGCTGGTTTAAGAATTCAACGCTCGTCGGGCTTATAGTATCCGCGAGTATTATAGAACGTCTGGGAGAAGTGGTAAGACTAATTAAGAAATCGGTCCATAAAAACAATGCACATTAGTCATTTTCGTCCGTAACTTTGCATTGCATGTTTTCTCTTTTTGTGATCCTGCATGCACAAATGCAACGAAGGATACCGAATTCAAAAATTAATATTTTATTTATAATTATATGCAAAGGTTTCTCCAAGTTTCAAAAAAAATTTTCACATTTTTTCTGAATATCAGATTAGGAAGGCAGCAAAACCCACAAATAGAAAGTATACACCGACTGTGACAGGCCAGAATTAGTATGGAATCTCGTATGCTCATCAGCATGAAAAAAAAAAACAGGAAAATAAGTTATCTTCGAGATGCCAAGGGAATTGTTTTTTCAAACCATTTGTTAAGTGCGTTCCGATCTGTGAGCCCACATGCCCCTCTTTCAGCACAAATCTCCAGAAAAATTAATTTGGATCTTCCCAGTGCGGCAGAAGTTGTGAGGCTTTTTCGGATCTGACAGAGAATTTCGTAATAAAATCCATTCTCCGTAGCTGGCTGGGATTTCAATAGGACGAATCTTCTTTAATTCCCGTTAAAAAAAAAACATGTATCTATTCCCATTCCCCAACAAACTAACATACAGGATAGCAAATACGCCTTGGTTTTTTTCTCTTGACTTGCTAGAAGGTTCATATTTAAATCTCCCAAGCAAGATTCTAATGTGCTCTGTGTGATAAACCGAGTTTCTTTCACCATTTTAAAAATGGGGGAGGTGTTTTTGTTAATAATATTATTGCTCCATACATGTGTGCAGAAATCTTTCCTAGGCTACGCGAGTGGCAGCCGTTACAAACATGTGACAGATCCCCCGAAGCCAGATAAAGAATCATGGCAAACTCTGAGGAAAACATTGTCTTTTCGAATCTGTTTGGCTTTGTATCTCTTACCAAATTACATAACAAGGCTCAATCACAATTGCATATACATTTATAATATAGTTGTGAAAAGTGTTGACAGAGTGTTTAATATCTGTAACCTTAGGACTATGATTTGATTGGACTCAACAGCAGTAGGCAAAACAATGTTGGTGTAATGGGACTGAACTGGGTGTATTGTCTTTCTTGTTCTTGTATTTGCCAAAGTTGGGCGTCGTGTCTCGTGTATTCGGTATGATATTTCAGTGAGGCAGCACTTTAAAGAAGATGAGGTTAAACACGTGATGAAATGCTTCATTTAAGAATGCAATCAACATATAGGCGCTAGACATCTTGGCATCTCGCCTTAGTTGCGTCATCGCTGATTAGCTGATATGGTGGCACTCTTTTCTGATTGGTGTGTTACCCTGCACGCAAGAATATTTCACTTACAAAATCGTGGTCAGATCGATGACTAGAGCAACTTGGGCCCAGTGGAAATCTCTACGCTTCGGTTGGTAACCGACAAACATCCCGCGATACCACCAAAGACGAGATGACGAGACCCGCATACAAGCTCTGCTGACTATATAGGCTGCGGCGAAAGATTGCTTACGTTTGCTAGCTAGAGAGTGTTCTGTTATATGGCTAATGACGACTGGAGCTCGGAGTACCAGGTGCGCAGCATCACATTATGTATTGCGTAATACTGTTTCTCCAAAGCGTCGAAACTGTGCATTATAAAGGGAATGATACGATACGTTACACAAACACCATCTGGCTCGCTTTACGCGAGGCAAGTTCAACTTTAAATGACCTGGTTGTTGACCTCATGTGTTCGAATCCGGCTTTCGATGTTTCCACTGCAACCTTTCGTCTAAAGGTTCGTCGTCATATGACTGAAAAATTGTTGAGTACGACGTTAAACCCCAAGCACTCACTCACTCGTCTAAAGGTATGTCAGGTACCCAACAAAGACCAGTGGTTTAATTAATCTCTATTCTCGGCACTCTGGTTTCCTTCACTTTTAAACCTGACCACCGTCATATAACAGAGAAATTTTTGACCACCACCAGGTCGCCAATTAAACACCAACAAACCAATCAATCAATCGATCAGTCAATCAATCACGCCAAATGCAGCACATTTTGATGCATTGGATCACGTACTGTCAGTGATTTATAACTAATTCCACCTCTAATTGCTTCTTCGTTTTGTTTTGTCAGAAATGGCGGACGACGTGTCAGAGATCACTGATTACTTGTGTGTGTCTGGCGTGAATTCTGTCAACATGGAAACATTGCGACGTCACAAGATCACGTGCGTCATCAACACAGCGGCCGAGATCAGCCCGATGAAAACCGAAGACTTGTGCGGATTGGAATACATGTACGTTCCGCTCAGGGACGAAAACGACGAAAAGCTGGTGTGCAATCTGGACACGTGCGTTGCTAAGATACACACTGTGCGTCACAGAGGTGGCAAGACACTCGTACATTGCCTCTGCGGGAGGAGCCGGTCGGTCAGCGTGTGTGTGGCTTATCTAATCAAATACGGTGGACTTACCTGCAAAGAAGCTATTAAAAAAATCCGAAATGTTCGACCGGAAGCTGATCCTAATTCCGGTTTCTGGAAGCAGTTGTGCGTATATGAACGATTTATTGATCATCACACAGTTGGGCATATCGTCCATGTATCTTGAAAGGGACCGAGTGTCTATTTGGCCGCAATGCATTATAACGTTCTTTCGCGCATGACAAAGCTGAAATACTTCTACTTCAGGGGTTTCCTCATGTACACGTGACTTATTTTAGGCGCCATTTTAATATTTTTTTTCATACTCTTTTCCCCAGGAGCACGAAGAACAAAATGCTGTATATTTTCTTCTGGTTGACGTTCGCATGTTTTTAGCAGACGATTATCGACATAGATATAAATCCATTTAAGACATTTTTAACACCCCCTTTAAATTCATTATTTGGTAGGAGGACTGCGTCTCTTGACAGAACTTTTGGGGGCAAAACTGAAGCAATTGCTGGATGAAGTTTGTTTACGTTTGTATTACATTGTCACCTGATGTTAATGCCTCTGGAATTTCTGGAGATTTTTCAATAATCAGTAACCAGAACGTTTGAAAAAGAAGTGAGTGTCAAGCCCCCAAGAGTCATAATGCAATATATGCTTATAACAGTTGAGTTTGGAACAATTCGAAGACAAAGAGTACCCCATACAACGAAAATGTCGAAACCGTGATAATTTGACAGGATGGAAATCAATGGAAATGTTTTATAACTTTCTCTTATGTGTAAAGCTTTGATCAGTCCGTGTTGTGACATCTTGGGTCTCAGGGATACGAAATTGTGACGCAATGAAAGGTCCACAATTACCACATTGGACATCCCACACATATTCAACTGCGTCCAGGAGCACAAATCTGGCAATTGACTTCCCATAGACATTCCTCCGCGTTCAATTTTCTTGTCGATGTCAGAAACCAAGAGAGAGAGAAAGCATATTTGACGTACAGAGGACATGAAATACAGAAAAATTTACTGACGAGCAAAAGACACTATACATATGAAACTCTGTCAGTCAAGTAGCACCATTCTGTGCATTGTGGGATGTGCATGCGAATTAAAATTATCACATTGAAAATATTGAGCAATTAAAATGAAATTCACACTTCGATCCTCGAAGGAAGACCAGTATGCCTTGGAATTAATTAATCAAATTTTAATATGTAAAATTGCTTTTGTTCGTCAGTATAGCATGTCATAGACTGTTTACTAACTCACGGACATTAGCTGTAATTAAACACTTCAACCCGTGCAAGTTAGGGATGTTTACTGCTGACTCAGCAAATACGCGCAAATCTAGAGTTACCCTTAAACGTGCGTGTTCCTTTTCCTGTTCCTATATACATATACACACATACATATATGCACAAAATAGAGAGCACTGTATATTTTTATTTGTTGTTTTCATTCTTATATGTACATTATCTCAAAGTGTCTTCGAAATTTGGTCTCTGTGATAAAGAACTCGTTCACATGTAACAAGGCTGTTTTACTTCTTGCTCTTATGCACATTCATGTACACTTTGAACAATGTGTATTATGTAACATGTTGTGTTTTTCCATGATTGTGCTAAACTTGTTTTCTGTGTATTTTCTCAAAGTATCTGGGTTCTTCAAAGCTATTGGTTGCCGTTTGCTACCTCCGAGATAAGACTATTCCCTCGTTTACAATGGTAACTATTGGTGAATTGCCCTGCCTTTACACTGTGAAGTGAATTTCATTTTTTTTTTAAGTGATGAGTTGCTTTATCCGCCTGAAAGGACTCCACTGACAGTTTGGACACTGTATTATATTGTTTCTAACCTGTGGATGGTCGTAGGTTTCACTTGTGCTCTGTCCGGTTTTCTCTCACCAGAATGCTGCCCGCCGTTGTGTAAGTGAAATATTCTTGAGTAGGGCGTAAACAAATAAACAAGTATATTGTTTTGTCTCATTTCATCTGTAAAAAAGGTACACTTTTGACTGTTTTACTGCTTTTAATTTCCTGAAGATGGCCTTGCTACCCCCCCCCCCCTCTGGTGCTTTGATTGATTTTCCTTTCCCAATGGCGACATCTACAAATACATGCTAAAGACACATATATGTATGTATGTAAGCTACGATATACAACCTTAATCGTTTACATTTAAAGTACAATTAATGTGTGGGCGTTTATATTTTCCCCTTGGCATTGTTAACAGTCTCATTAATTTTGTTTTTAAATTTGAAATTCAAATTAAAATTGTCATGTCAATTGGTTTTGAAAACGATTAATACGATCCCCTTTTAGTGCTAGACCTTAACGATGTATAAAATTAATATCTTTCATTTACTTCACATTTGGTAAAACCTAGATAAATTTAGAATTTAGAAATTCAGAAATAAAGGAAATTAGGCCATTAACGACACAGCAAAAATTGTACAAATTATATATCAGAAAAAGGTTCACTTTATTAAAATTAAACACAGAGTATATTATATCACGGTTCATTCAGTTTTTAAATAACCGTTATATTAAAGTAGATGTATATTTTGGTATCAACTGACTTTAGCCATAAAGAAGATGTGCCTAAGAGTAACTGTTATTTACTATTCTAAAGGGTTTTATCCTTTTGCACCTTGTAAACATTTGAAGTTTTGCTTTTATATTTTTACTTCACATTTTCTAGGCCTATCAAGTGCCTTCTGGGAAGCCATTTGAAGCTGATCTTGTTTTCTTAACCAGTGACATTAGATATAAAGAATCAAAAGGTTCCTTCGGAAATGAGATGTCCGCTAAGGTGGAATAACTTTTCTGCCAACTTAATGGCACAGTCTATGTAATAACAAAATATATTTAAAAAATATGAATGCATTTCTTAGGCGAGAGAATCAGAAAAACGAGTTAATAAACTAAATTTACGGTAAAAGTAAGTTCATGCTTTTTAATGTTTTTTCTTATTCACAAAAGGTTGTTGTGCAACACTGGCTGTCAGTAGGGGAATCATAAGTAATCCTGAATTACTGTGACAAGTAAGACCATGGCTTATCCCCAGTTACGTGATTTCTTAAAGCAGGAGTTAAACCAGCGTGAGCTGGATTCGAACCTGTGATTTGGGAAGGATCGATTTTACCAAAGCAATTAATAATCCTGAATGGCTTGTGCAAATATAATTCCCCCTACAAGGAAATGCTTTCATTGAAAAACAGCCGTCATCTTTGGGTGTTTGTGTATAAAATGTTGAAAAATCTCTGAAACATGCACGTTTTGAATATGTAAAATCTTCATGTTTAACTCATGTTTTGTGGGAAACCCTCTGCAATTTTGATGTTAACTCAATGTGATATCTGGAATGTAGTTATGTACAGCTGTTGACATAATTCACTGTTGTCAAATATTTTTGTACTGTTGTTACAATTTTTTCTTAACCTATCCCTGTTTCTTTTCTTCTCTTAATATATTCGCTCACACTTTGTATGCACGAAATAAAACAAAATAGGAAACATATATGAAAACATTTGTTGTCGTTGATTTATTTTATTTTTATTTTTTAGTTATTTTGTCGTCGAAGACGTAATGTTATGTCGAATACTTGGCGCAAGTTGCAAGCTGTAGTATTATCATTTAATTTTGGGATGTAGATTGAGACAAAAGTAGAGAATATTCAATTTTGTGCCTCGAAAATACGATTACAGTATATGTGAATAAAAAAGAAATCAATTTGGGCTGTTTGGGGCGTGTCGTGATAATCGTCCAATACAACACACTTTCGGCATAGGGTAACACCAGAGCAGAGACGACAATGTTATAGTTGGCAAATGTTCACACATAGCTTTCCAATTACTGCCGCTTCAACAAAACACTGGAATACCATGCAGGTATTGTGCATAGTCTGCACGTGAATCAGATTGGGGGCATCTCGAAATTTGTTTGATTTATTTATTTATACCATTATTTATTAGTGTTTTGCGATGCACTCAAGAATATTTCACTTATACTACGGCGGCCAGCACTGGTGGGAGGAAACCTGGCAGAGCTCGGGGGAAACCCACGACCATCTACAGGTTGATGAAAGACCTTCCCACGTACGACCGAAGAGGAAGCCAGCATGAGCTGGACTTGAACTCACAACTCACAACTGAGTCAACGCGTTGAAACTTGTAAGTCAGTTCACTGATCAAATCATGATTAACGTTTGCCCCTGTATCGTTTCTGCCAGCAGATGTCTCGATGTTACTTATAAATTATGTTTCCAATGAAAATCGCCATATTGAAATATTGCCGATGTGGCGTTAAGCCATAATCATTCATTCACTCCAATTAAAACTGTTGAATGTTAATAAATGTTTGAATAACACATAATATCAATTACTATTATTTAATAATGTATCATGTTTTAAATCAGTTAACTACTAAAAACAATAACTTGTACCAGATGACATCTGGCGGATGGCTGTAGGCCCACCACCCGCCACAACCCACCCCCACCCCCACGCCCCGCGCCCCACGCCCCACCCCCGTCGTATTGAAATATTCTTGGGTATGGCGTAAAACGTCAGTCCAAAAAATAAATAGATGCCATCTGCCAGCACTTGAGTTGAACCGGAGAAGATTTTAAACCTCACTATAATCCACATTGTACAACTTCAAGAGTTTAAACTTCGATATATTTAGCTTTACATAACACTTTTTAGATATATTACCAGTTTTAGTTTCTACTGTCTAAAGTTGAAAGCTTGTATCAC
Source organism: Liolophura sinensis (assembly GCF_032854445.1). Lineage (NCBI taxonomy): Eukaryota > Metazoa > Mollusca > Polyplacophora > Chitonida > Chitonidae > Liolophura > Liolophura sinensis. Next base: position 7,704,313 of record NC_088299.1, read on the forward strand.
ACTTTTGACTTAAATGGGCTCAGAATCTTCGCTGGTTGGTTAACGTGAAAGATAGAAAAGTCTAAGCTATTCATAGGTTAAGTTGAATTTTAGGTATGGTACATTTATTTTAGCGTCACCATAGCTGTAAGGTTTAACCGAGCAAATCCTATCTCTACTGCCAGCCAATCTAACCTGCTCAACCAGCTTATCTCAGACGTAGTTACAAGTGTTTTAGTGTTAAGGATGAAGGCAGAATTTCTGGCACCCTTAACATGACCAGCGCCATTACAGCTGTCAACTGAAAACCCCCTGACCTAACAGCATCTAAGCCAAATCCGGGGCAGATTACACGTATCCATTTCTGTGTTTAAGTTAGAATTTAAAGCCTTGTCACAATGTTTAGTAGTGGGTAGTGGAAATTGAAATATTGACACATTTGTCTTTGGACAACATTGACGAGGTTGTAAAAATTCTGTTAGAGATGGTTCTCTGGAATCTTCCCCTGAGATCTGTTTCATTCTTCTCAGCTTAACACGCAGATATTCTCTGTTCTCTTTTATTAACAAACCTGGAAATCGGTCTTAACGCGTGTGCTGTCCACAACATGCACGAGCTGAAATAATTCTCAGTTTACGTCACCTAGTTGGTGAATAACATAAATGTCCACTCTAGCAATGGAGTCATTTGATTATGCAAAATGGCGGTTTGCGAAGTTGCATATGTGTAGATTTTGACGTTATGGTCTTTATTAGTCTCGTGTATGGAGGTGATATGAATTCAGAATAAGTTTAAAAACCAGGAAAACCTGCATTCGTCGCGTACAGATTTGACCCTTTGAGAGCTCTTAATTTAAAAGCCCTGCTGGAAGCATGGACGACGGATCTCAAAGCCACATCGGGGCCTCCGTGGCTCAGTCGGTTAGCGCGCTAGCGCAGCGTAATGACCCATGAGCCTCTCACCAATGCGGTCGCTGTGAGTTCAAGTCCAGCTCATGCTGGCTTCCTCTCCGGCCGTAAGTGGGAAGGTCTTGCAGCAACCTGCGGATGGTCGTGGGTTTCCCCCGGGCTGTGCCCGGTTTCCACCCACCATGATGCTGGCCGCCGTCGTATAAGTGAATTATTCTTGAGTACGGCGTAAAACACCAATCAAAAAAAAAAAAAAAAAAAAAATCAAAGCCACATCTGACTACGGTCACAGGCACGGGATGATCCCATTCTTTGAAAGACATGATGGTTTGAGAAATCAAAACAATGGATATTAAGAGTAAGGTGATACTTCCTGGAAACCGAAAGTTGAGCAATGCCGCTACATATGGTTAACAAAGCAACCCCAGGGCCCTGTCACTTGACACCCATACAAACCATTTTTACTCTCGTTAATGCCGTTTACAGCAGAAATGGTTTCTGGATTAAAGGCTCAAATTTAATGCTATTTTAGGTTGAAGGTTTTAATATAGCGCTGATTAAATGCAGCCAGCGAACGATGGTGTCCCATTGTGTGAGCTAACTTGAGTACTTGAGTGTTTTAACTAGAACACTTGAGTACATAATAAGAACCGTAGTGGAGCTCCTGTAAGAGTTATATATTAAGGAACTCGTGGTCTCATAGAAAATTCAAATTTTCGACAAGGGATGTTTTCTTGCACTGAACCAGCTAGTAAGATGGATCGTGTAACCATCTCGCATCCGGTCACGGTATCCTGATTGTGTAACCACAGGATATCAGTTTATTGTGTTTCATATTTGGCTTCTTGTTTTGTTGTTTTGTTTTTACCTCCGATTGCATTTTCTGTCTCTCATGTTTAATTTTCTAAAATTTATTTTTGGTGTTTTGGAGTTTGTTTTTGGTTTTAACTTCTATGTTTTATTTCCGGGGTGGGAGGTTTTAATATTTTAAGTTTTAGACGGCTTTTAGAAGTTTCCACCTAGGGGAAAGTGGGGTGGGGTGGTGTCATGTCAATTGTCCGGATACCGTGACTGGGTGCGAGATCATGTCTGGCATCCGGATGCAGTGACCTATGCGAGATCACGTCTGGTGTTCGGATTCAGTGATTGGGTGTAAGATTATATCTGTTGACGGGATATCGTTACCGAGTGCGAGATCGTGTCTGGTGTCAGGATACCGTGACCGGATGCGAGATCATGTCTGGTGTCAGGATACCGTGACCGGGTGCGAGATCATCATTTCGGATGTCCGGATACGGTGACTGGGTGCGAGGTCATGTCTGGTGTCTTTGTTTAAAGACATGATGTGGAAAATGTCGTGAATTAAAATCAAGGAGCTGTAACCCATTGTTATAATACACAACACAATATATGATACACAACGTGCTTGCGGTTTTTAACTTTGATTATTCTATTAACGATGTGTAGAGACATTATAAACACTTACAATGGAAGAAAGAAAATACTCATAATTTAAGAAGATTTAAGGTGTCCCACCAAGTAATGCAGTAACGTGATTCTACATGGCGGCTGACAAGCTTATGTCCTGCTCGAGTAAATCCAACGGTCAATTTTGTGTACATATGGCCTTATATGTTGTGTATGAATACTGCAATGTGTGTCTGAGAGCTTGGCCGTCCCTACTAGTTTCTTTATGACCACATGTTCGTTAGCTTGGCGCTATACCAGGAAATCCGACAATCAACACGAAATATGAATTAGCCCATCAGCCAGTCGCCAGCTGTATTGGCTCTTCAGTCAATCCGTCATTAATGTCAGGCGACAAAAGCGGTTTTATTGCTCAGTGAAACGAATGTAAAAGTACTCCAATTGGCAATTCAAATAGCAACCTAATTACCTGACCGCCTTGTTAGCTTAATGGTTCCATCACGGTTGAAAGGAAGAAGAATTTCAGTGAACTTACCCACCGTGAATAACAAAGTACATTCCACAACCATCGTAAAAAATCCAAATAGGGATTTCTACAATTTCCACAATAAATCAGTCTTCAATTCAAACACATTTACCTAAAACGTCCGTCGTCCATTTCGTATGGCCTGTTTATTTCCGTAAGCATGGTTACAGTAGCATCGGAGCACACTTTATGTGCACATTTTTTTCCATTTCTATATTATACCTTAATAATCATGGAAACGTTTGAAACGGACAGCGTAAAAAGCTATTTGTCTACAGCTGCAGGAGATTTTTCCATGTAATATATTGTCGTCTTTAAAACTGCAGATAATGTTGAGCTGCTGTGCGGAATAACCACGCGGAAGTTGTTTAATCGCAACGCAGGATGTTTATCCCCCCCCCTGAAGTCATGTTAAAGTTTAATTTATTTAATTAATTGGTGTTTTACGCCGTACTCCAGAATATTTGTTAAAGTTTAACGTTACAGATCTGTTGTCTTAATGTCATTTGTTCGCGTTTTTTCATTCTTCAGTATTTCGTATAGTTTAAGTTCTTTGTGTTGCAAATCAAATATCACTTTAATCTTTGACTTATCATTCTTAGTTTTACAGAGAGTTTTTGTTAAAGGTACAGATTGAACCTAAAATTGTCATTTCTCACCTCTCATCTAAAAATGTCACAGGTTATGTGTGAGTTGTGTGAAGGAACCTTACACGTACAGGAACCCTTCCTCCTGGTTGCATACACATATAGTACTCAGACGACCATGACCAAGGCAGACTGATTCTAGGGACGTTTCTACACGAAGCAGCAAAGTTTGGAACCCAAGTCATGTTGAGCCACTTTTAACATTGCAGTATCGATCGTTCGTGTGTGTGCACAAAGGCGAACTGATTATAGAGAACTCCGTACGCTCACCACGAAACCTAAGACGATCGAAACGAAACTCGATATGCTAATCGACAGGATTGTCTTTACGAGTGCAGAGGGTATATAGTTCATTGGACTTGTGTAACCATATACCAGGTCAAACTCAGTGCAAGTACACTGGGATTCTCGTTCCAGGACTGAAACAGGCCATACGTGTACTGTTCGGTGCAATCGAGACTTCAAAGTGGAATGCTATAAAAATAGTCAGGCCATAACAAATAATATTAATTATTTAATTAATTAATATTAAGTTATTGATTAATTATTCTAGTACGTTGGGAGGTCTTCCAGCAACTTGCGAATGGTGGTCGGTTTCCTACGGGCTCTGTCCGGTTTCCTCAAACGATAATACTGGCCACTTTCGTTTGATTGAAATATTCATTAGTACGGCGTGAAACTCCAATGAAATAAATTAATTAATTAACTCTTTCACCTGTGATGTAGGGCTACGTCGTATTGGTTGAAGGTAAGTGTCTCCTTCATGCAAGACCGCATAAGAAGCTTCTTCCAACAAAGGCCCCAGTAACGGTGAAAGCAAAACAATATTACATGGGACTGAACCTGAATGGAATTATTCATTTATTTATTATCTGATTGTTTTTGCTGACAGAGCTTCCCACGCACGGCTGTAGAGGTTAACGAATGGAAAATAAGCACTTCAACAGCTCGGCAACATGTGTATGTGGAATTTTTTTTTTTTAATTACTTGATTGGAGTTTTACGTCGTAATTAAGAATATTGTACTTGGATGACGGCGGCCAGCATTATGGTGGGAGGAAACTGGACAGAGACCTGGGCAACCAACGACCATTTTCGGGTTGTAGCCAGACGTTTCCACGTTGTGTTGGAGGAAAAGCCAGCAAGTATTTGAATTCACAGCAATCGCAATAATGGGGGGTTTCTGGGTATTGCGCAGCGCTAGCACGCTAACCTCTGGGCAAAAGAGGCCACTGTGTACCTGGGAAATAGGTTGAAAGTTTGTCCAATTAGAACTGAATGATTAAAAATTCCTTTAATCATTCCTATAGCCAGAGAATCAATACACTTTAGAAAATACATTTATATACCAGATAGCAAAAGAAAAAGGGTTTACAGATATAACTATGTAAATCAAAGAAATAACAAAATAATAGATGGCCAATTTAAGACGGCTTTTTGGAAAACAGGAAAAAGGCATGGATCATCTAATGCAAATGATAGATTGCTACAAAACTTCATTTGCCTCTTTAGGCAAAGTAGTTCGCCGGTATGTGAATGAGTAGAACATTCAAGGTAATGTAACAGTTATTAATTAGTTTCTATGGCTTTTGGATCCGTGTATCTGTTGGTGCATGCATCCAATCCAAGATTGTCTGTAAATCCCTTTTTATGTCAGACAATGCTATACGATATCTCTACCCACCGATAACTAATAATTCTTAACTTCCATAGCAGAACAGACATTTGGTCTCCAGTTATGTAATGAAAATTTCATATCCATAATATTTGTGACACGATCTATTTATCATTAGTTTCGTTTCGTTTCGTTTCGTTTGGGTGCGCAGCTGACAATTATAAAGTTTCAGGAATAGACACTATTTTTCTGTTGAGCTGTGCTCCAAAACGAAGCAGTAATATAGATGAATGTTTCGCGTATAACGCCACATTGGCGGTATTACAATCAAAACGAGGCGAAGCTGTCATATGAATAAATGAGAACCCACGACTGTGTGTACGCCAAGCTGGAACGTCCAGTCTACGAGAAAATTATCAATTAGCGTGGCCAGTATGGGATTGGAGGCAAAATTGTATATGTAACGGTAAGCTGTATTGATGAAGGTCGTTGTCTGTAACATTTAAAGACTGTATATATATATGATTTTGAATATGACGCTCTGTTGAGACGAAAACAGTAATACAGTTGAAGGAAGCGTCAAATCTATTCTTAAACAGTAAGTAAAACACCACCATCAAATGCTTATAGGGCTGTAAAAAAACACCAAAAGAAAGTTGCTGTGTTTCCAGCTGCGAGTACCCAGCCCTGTAAATCAATATGTCTGTCTGTCTGTCTTTCTGTCTGGCTGTGGATCGGTCGATCAGACAGTCGATCAAATTTCCTCAGTCGTGTTCAGAACTTGTCTAACAAAAAGCCAGTGGATATACAGGCCAGCTAGCCCACTGTTAGCTTTTTCTTAAATGGCGTTTTCTGAAGGACGTGGTTCATTTAACGAAATGTTCAAAAAGCTAAGTTTTTTAACAATAGGACTAAACCTTTTATAAACTCTGTACAAGGAAACCCGTCATGTTAATTGTTAATCTTGTAGACTTTTTTGTGCTCTCTAGCGCGGGAAGTATTGATGTGAAATATATATAGTGACTACTGTGGCGGTACATGAAATGGGTGTGGACACGAAGAACTCCCAAAAACATCTGCCACAACTGCATGAGTTTCCCACCGAACTGTTTTTGTATTGTTGTTCCTTGTCTTACAACGGATGTCATTAATGCCACCAGATGTCTACTTCAAACGACCTGGAAAAAAGTTGCTTCATGAGCATCGTCAATCGCGTATTAACACCGTGGCCTCGTGAACAAGGCAAACGGATACGTCTCGAAGATTCCTTGCCCAAGGTTGGCATTGAACTCCGGGCTCTATAAAGTCCTACCGATTGGAAGACTAGCATCTTGATCATGCAAACAGAATCGTCGTTGTATAGCTGAAACATTCTTGAGTACAATACGTAAAATTTCAGTCAAATATAAATCCAAAAAGTATATATGAATTTATTATCAAGCGAAAATGCATCGAAGAAAAGAACTGTGTTTATCTTCTCTACTATTAATCATGCCATGTCTGTCATACGCGAAGCCAAGCAGCTGTCTGTCCAGTTCGCCTGATTATCCATCGATTGTGGAGAGAGCTTGCACATCTGGCAGGTCATAATGACTCTGTCATCAGATAACACATTCCACCCCTTGACGATAACTGAAAAAAGAGAATACCGATATATACTTGTCTTGATCACTACACTCTTAATTAGTCCGATTAATAACATCGATCAATATGTTACCTTTACACGTATGCCGGAATTGTTTTGCACCTTTAAATGTTATTGTTGTTATTGGCAGAAATCTATCGGAAAGAGCCACTTCGCCAAAGCGTGGTATCTACATGTATGTATCGATATACAAAATGGATATAAAATGGATAATTACACATTAATTATTTAATGCAGACTTGCTGTTTTCAGCCTTAATTCCTTTTTCATTGACAGAGTAATCCACATGGTTTAAGTTTTATATTTTTATGTCATGTTTTACTTCAAATGTTTATTGATAAGAAGCTTCCTCAGTTTTGTTCATTGACCTGGGGTGCCTTGGCGTTCATAGTGTCATTGACAAAGCCAAAACCCTTCCTGTTTGTCCTTTAAGAGTGAGTGGAGTTTCGTCAGAATCAAAGGATTGGCAACCGTTACGTGACGCTACCTATTTCTCATGTTTTGGTCGTGCAATGACACATGTCAAAGTCAAGTACCGTTGTAAAAAGGACACCGAATAAAAGCACTTTTTTTTCAAACATCGCGTAAAGTGGTAAACCTAGATGAATCCGCGTGAAGTGAATAATTGATGAAAGCAAGATGTGGTTCAGCTTCCAAAGATGAAGCCTGCAGGTGATGTTTTTTCGTTGTTTCTTTCAAATAGTACAGACGTCGTGTGTCATGTTTAAATGATTAATACCGATGACGCCGCTGAAGCTTTCACCACTTGACGCTTTTACGAAGTTACGTTGAATATTTCATGCACCCTTGTCAGTGGTAATCAAATGCGAGATATAGTGTTAGAGAGCCTGAAACATATTTAATATTCAGCATCTTCGATGACTATTCTTTCAAAAACTCACTTCCAACACCGTTACCCACTCCGCCACGACATCGCATAGTCGAGTGGGTAAAGAGAAGAAACATTCGTCTATGCAAATATTTATTGGGGCATTCGTTAGTATCATGCAATGTTTGCCCAGTTCCCCAGCCTTACCAAAATCACAGACAATCAACACGAGAGTTGAACGCTTCCCCACCAATTTTTAAGATATTTGTCGACGAATTCTTCCTTTTTTACACGAGTATAACATATGTTATAAATCAGTGAGAACAAAAGTCCATAATCGAATTCGGTTAAATTCTAAATATTTGATTGTTACACGGTAAACTTTCACAGCATGGTACCAAGCTGGGCGTTTTCTTGCAGTACAAAATGATAACAGCTTAGTGCTGATCAGTTACAGCTTGATACAGGCTGGCTGATAACCAATCAATTTTTGAAATAATAAACTGTGATGCACTAATTGATTACTGAACAGTTCCATGTTGGATGGTACCAGCTTGTTCCAGTTTGTAACTGATTTGCTACACTCTTAAAACTAAAGTGTTACATTCACCAGGAGCGACTGTACTTACAAGTGTTATTGTTTTAACACACGTCAATGTGTTCCCATCAACTCCATTAAAAGTTGGTTTATCAACATCTTAAACCAACGTTTGAAACTCATGATCTTTACAGTGTGGCTCAGTTGGTTAGGGCGCTAGCGCAGCAAAATGACCCAGGAGCCTCTCACCAATGCGGTCGATGTGAGTTCAAGTCCAGCTCAGGACGGCTTCCTCTTCGGCTGTACGTGGGAAGGTCTTCCAGCAACCTGTGGATGGTCGTGGGTTTCTGCCTGGTTTCCTCCCACCATAATGCTGATCGCCGTCGTATAAGTGAAATATTCTTGAGTACGGCGTAAAACACCAAGGAAATGAATAAATAAATAAACATTTACTCAAAGCAATGCTCGCTTTACATTCATCGTTAGGGAATATATCGAACCGGAGAGAGACAAAAGCCTCGCCGGACAAAAGCCCCTCGATCAGTATTAAGTACGGTGGCCCATATATGACATTTTCCTTTTTTCTTAACTTTTGTAACTTTTCTTTTAGGTTTTCACCTGGGTGAAGTGAAAACGGTTTTCACCCAGGTGGAATAATTCTCATCCAGGTGGAAAAGGTTTTCACTCAGGTGGAAACTCATGTGATGCAAGAAGCCTCGCTCTCGTTTCCGTGGGCAGAATGACGATGAACAACAACATGTAAGAACTTCAGCATGACGGAGATAGGCGTGGATGAGACAAGTCACATGGAATTCCACACGACCTCCCTATAGAGTATCCACAAAATTTTATCTGTAGTCAAAATGATTTCATCTTCCATTAATAACCCGTCCTCAAGTCTTGCATCACGTGAGTTTCCACCCAGATGGAAACCTAAGAAAAAGTTGCAAAGTTAAGAAAAAGGGAAAATGTCGTATATGGGCCACCGTAATTAAGAGCATATGGTGAATTGCAACGTTGATACCATATTTGAGAAAACTTGAAACCCTTTACCTGAAGTGATGTTTCAGACTTCAATATATTTGCAACAGAACCCCTTCCTTCAGTTTTTTGACGAAATCGTATAGAGGGTATACAGAATGTTCTACCTACATTTCAGGCTTTTCTCTAAACAAAAGAAACCTACAAATATGGAAAACAATTGGTGTTTTTAAGTTTGTACTTACAAAATACAAATTACACGGAAAGTTTCCAAAAAAAAACTTTTCGTGTTGGAAAATTATTTTTAAACTGTAATGAGATTTGGCTTCAATTTCTAAATAATCTATATTTTCAAATACATGTGTTACAGAGAACACCTAAAACTGCATACGATGCCTGTACACAGACGCAGATTGCATACGTTATGGTATGGGCCAGGTGATACTGTGAATCATAGTCAACTCTGCCATGCTGAAACATTTCAGCCAATCAAAGTGAGTATAGTGGTTGATGCTCTCCGAACGTTAACTTATATTTGCCTGACAAAATGCATTCGATAATAATATTAGTTTGACATCATAGAAAGTTAGTTTATCATATTGTTTTGAAAACGTTTGTGGACAGCATTTGTGAGCTGTTGAACCGAGTGCCCAACAGTGATATGTTTTGATGGCAAGTTTTTATATGGCAAACGAAGTCACGATGTGTAATTCCAGTCGACAAATATTTAATGTGATGATCTTTTCAGAGTGTCGCACATGTGTTGTTGGTTATTTAAGACGACTGGGTTTTGTCTGCCGGGTTTTTTTCCTCAGGGTTTTTGTCTGCCGGGGTTTTTGCTCACCGGGGTTTTTGTTTTTTTGGAAAATTGATCACAAAATTACCATAAAATTTGTATCTGTGTTCACGTCGAATGTCTTTTTCAATAATAGTTATTATACATGGTATTATACACGGCTCAAGGTTACTGCCATTATCGTAAGAATGGAATACTGGTAACATTATTTGGGGCTGAAAAGTAATAGTATTAAGAAAAGGTGTGCTAGTGGAAAGCTTCTCTGTTTATCAAATAACTATGATAATTCTGCATGACCCTTTGGGGGTTAGGGGGTTATAAGGCAAAAATAATTCTGTACCAAAAGAATTGACACATTAATACGTTCTTAATACGTGTACTATACGTCGTGTGATTTACTTGAACATGCAAGATGTTTTATAACATACATATTTTCCGTTTATTTCTTTCAATTCACATAATAATTTTGCCTGTACACCAAACGCGCAAACGAGCGATGTTCATGGACAATCACAAAGTTTATATCCCAAAACCAAGGAGCAAGATAGGAAAACTAGCAATAAGCATATTCGGATGTCAACTGCAGATCTCGATTACGTTCCTCGTCGTTACGTACACCCCACAGACCAAAACACATTCAACAGACACATACTTTGTCTTTGTGGCAATGTCTGATCGCGTTACAAGTGAAATACTCCAGCTGTCGTACTGACCATTGTTTTTACGTCAACTATTGTCTAGACAGGCGGCCAGGGACGCATCATTACATTGTAAACAGTCAGCTGGCGTAACATGAATATTGTCTTCTTCTGTCTAGACATGACTGATATTTTTACTGAGACCGTCAAGACAATGTCATTAACTTTTGTCATTATGTTCGGCTGGAAACCCAAACAAATGCTGTAAACATGTCAAACATTTCCGTCTTCTATTTGTCTTTCTGGTTGCCAAATTTGAGTAGATCAGCCTTTTGCTGATAAATCACTTTACTATCTCCTCTAGACAGACCTCTCAGTTCCAGCCTTACGTTTTGAAGGCTTGTCCGGTGCTTTTTATTCAAACGTATTATATGGGAAACTGCTGTCCATTTCAATATTTTACCACAGTGGCGATCCCTAGTCCTTTAAGGGTAAGGAACACAATAACTCCCCAAAACCAAATTGGTAACAAAAATACCCTTCAACGCGCAATAATTGCTTTAAGCTTGCGTTTTCAAGTTATAGAGTACGCAAATCTCGATTGGCTGTGGCACATCATCTTAACCATTGGGATGAGTATAAGTAGAATGCCAGTCTTGTAAAGAAATCCCTTAATTTGCAGAAGGAGCCTCCCACCAATGAGTTCAAATCCAGCTCATGCAGGCTTCCCCCTTAGTAGTACGTGGGTAGCTCTGCAGCAACCCACGTACAAGTGGGTTGTATAAGTGAAATGTTCTCGCGCAAAACACGAAACATATAAATAAATAAATGAATTTAAATTATTTTTGAAGTCTAAAGAGTCTGGGGGTTAGTTACAGTGTGTTGAACTGACAACGGGTTATTGCACTCACCAAGATAATGTTAATTCCTGTAACGAACGTGTTCCCCAAGGCTTGTTATTGAAAGAACAAGTATAGAACAGCACGATGCGTTCATTTGGAATATTGATTTATTTTCTTGATTGATGCTTATGGCGTCAATATTATGATGGAGGAAAGCTAGACAAAGCACGGGGGAAATTTACGACCATCGGCTAAGTATGGGAATGGTATACAGGCATTATCCGGATTACCGAGATTTATATTTTTTTCTAATTATTGATCACATAAGAATTGGGTTTGTACGTACAGTATCTACAAAAAGAAAAACAAATGAATGATATCCGAACAAGATGTATCCGCGGACAAGCGTAAATGTCGAAGGATAATGAAAATTCGAGCACTTACAGGCTCTGGCTGGGCAAATATTAGAACACACCCAAAGGAACCCCTCCTTTCATCCCTAATCAAATAATTGGCGGAGTATCGACTAGTTCGATGTTGAAGATGAAAAGTATGACATCACATTCAGAATCGAAGTAAAGTGCTATGTACATGTCCTTTCTCAAATTAGTTTCACTGTTACATAATTCATTATATCTGTGTTGTCTGACATGTTTCGCTACTGGCGTATTCCACGTCACCATACAATGGCCCGCATTATTGGTAGAGCGCACTGGGTTGAAACATGTTCCCTTCCACCAAGGCCAGTTCACTTCCTGAAGAATAATACCGAAACAGAAACACCAAGAATAAAGATTATTAAAGCACGATATCATTGGTCACTGTTTTGGACTTCATCAGATTATGGTTGCTCATTACATTCAAGTTTTGGTTTTCTATGATACGATATCATTGTGATATTTCTTTGCTCCGTGACCTCCGTGGGGGTAAATATGAAATGCAGGTAGGCATATTCTGAAGTATTACCCAGCATACCACTGGTTTTGGAATAATTATAACGTCACCCGAGGCAATAAATTTTCAAAGATGCATTTTCTGTGGAACAGTATGGATGCCCATCATACCTGTAATCTTGTAATATTACGTGTCACTAAGAAAGGCAACTTTGGTACCGTATATAAGATAGTGATTTATATACTTAAGTACAGAGTAAGGAGAGTCCAAATTAGCAAACCAAATTAAGGCAGCAACATTTTAAAAATATTTGAAATGGGTGTTGCGGGTTAAACTCCTTGCTGGCTTTTGTCGAATAATTTAGACTGGGGGACTCGAGTCCAATTTCAACAATTTCAAACGATTGCTCATTCCAGGTGTTACAAGACTCAACAGATATGCTAGAGAAAATAAATAAGCGGACTGAGGAGATCCCAGTGAAACCTTCTGGGCGAGTCTGCAAGATCTTTACCACACCGAAAGCTTTAATAACTGTGAGACTACACCACTACACCCACTGGAGAGTTTCAATCAAGCAACGAACTTTTTTGTCTGTATGATTTGCATGAGGAAACAGATAAATAAAAAAAACTTTGGCATTCAAAGGGAATTTTATCTTTATTTCTGTTTAATCGTGATTTTTGATATCTCTCAAAGCAAACAGATAAATAAAAAAAAAAACTTTGGCATTCAAAGGGAATTTTATCTTTATTTCTGTTTAATCGTGATTTTTGATATCTCTCTATCGATGTAAATTCAACAATATACCTTTGAACAAAACTATTGAAAAAAAATATGCATGGGCGTAGAGATCGTAAATATCTGCCTTGCTTCCTAGTTTCCCTATTGTTGAGTAGGTCGATCAAATGATTGGCTGGGAGGCAGATGACTTGTGGTAATAAACCAAATGTTCATCTCAAAATGCTTAAAAAATTTAACCTGCCATATGTGAACCGGAAACCCTCTGACTCCAGGGAGCGCGATATCCCCTGTCATATACCCCATCTTCGTGGCACAGAGTATAGAAATGACAAAGTACTGAGGATTCATCATAACCTTGTCAATAATAGATTAACCGCATAAATGCTGATTTTCCCTACAGTGTCATCCTGTAGGCTCCAGTGCTTATTAATTCATAATCGCATAGGGATTTGTTAATACCTGTATCAAATGGAGTCACTATGCTTAAAGACTCTGTCAGCATAACAGCATAATTTGACACACAGCGGAAAATGTCAAAACATTGGTTATTTTATTTATTTATTTGATTGGTGTTTTACGCCGTACTCAAGAATATTTCACTTATACGACGGCGGCCAGCATTATGGTGGGTGGAAACCGGGCAGAGCCCGGGGAAATCCACGACCATCCGCAGGTTGCTGGCAGACCTTCCCACTTACGGCCGGAGTGGAAGCCAGCATGAGTTGGACTTGAACTCACATCGACAGCATTGGTGAGAGACTCCTGGGTCATTACGCTGGGCTAGCGCGCTAACCCACTGAAAACATTGGTCGACGTTCAGATAAAATGCTTCCAGCTGATATTATCCTTTGTCTTCAGATGCTCTCCTTTCTTAAAAAGACGTCGACACAAAAAAAAAACGTTACATAACATGAGTTACCTAGGGCTTGGGGTGAAAAGGCAAAACAGGCTTCGGGTAACGTAATTGGGAACAGTTGTGTATATAGAAAATAGCTTACGTCAGACTAGTCAAAACTGATATCATGGCGGCGCTTTCGATTGTCCCATTGTGCTTGAGTTTGTTTAGTTTGAACTGCGATATCTCTGTAAAAATAAAAAATGTATGCTTTTTAAACTTTCTTTGGGATACCTTATCGATGAATACATACAGTTAGTCTGAGTGTAACTAAAGGGGATCCCCGTGACCGAGGGTGACGGCACAGTGATCCGGGAATCTGCCACCAGTGCGGTCGATGTAAGTTCAAGCCAAGCTTATGCTGGCTTCCCTATAGGGCCGTATGTGGGCAAGTCTTCCAGCAACCTATGGATGGCCGTGGGCACCCCCCGGGCTCTGCTCGGGTTCCTCCCATCATATTTCCTCAATACCATACATTTACTTATGGACGCACATTGCCTTTGATCCTTCTATTCAAGGTATTTGAGGATGGCATAAAACACCAATCAAATAATTGAAAGAAAAATAGGGGCGTGTGAAGGAAAACCTAAATGTGACTCCAGCTTGCAGAACTAAAATTACTAGACAGTAATTTGTAGATAAAGGTGTAGCAAGTATTGTTGTAATAAATAAAGCATTTCTCAAAGACATCAGGGGGAGTGTTTACTGGTTTCAAGTCTAGACATCATCTCCATTGTTAGTGTACCATTCGTTTTTGATACATTAAAACCAAACGTTAAGACAGTTGCCAAAATGGTGTCAAAGAGAAGCGATTTTAAATAGATTAATATCTGACTAATTATATATCATTGTCATAGTATGTTATAGTTATAGTATGTGACTGGTGTTTTACGCAGTATTCAAGAATATTTCCCTTATACGACGGTGGCCAGCATTGTGGTGGGCAGAAACCGGGAAGAGCCTGGGGAATCAAATATATCAAATATAGGCTAGCATTATGAAAACACGGAATTTCATGGAAAATGGAGTGTCATTATATATGCCAGTTCAATGAGATATATAGTCCTGTCACATTGCCAATTAAACATGGTTTGGCACTGATAATTTATCAGTATATGTCAACATAAATCACTCCACCGGAAGAGAACTGGAGAGAAAAGCACAGTATAATCAAGGTGAATATAAAGACGCCCTTGGCATGAAAGTTAGATTTCCGCCCGTTGATAAAGGAATCAATTACTGTGGCCCCGTCTTTCAATGTTCATACACCAAATTCCACCAGGCCTCGTATCCTATATATCCGGCCGAACAACAAACACTGCATTAATAAATAATTGCTTCGTTTTAAATAATAGTGACGGAATATGACCGAGCGTTTGTAAGATTTGGAAATTCCAGTGAAACATAAACGTGAAACAAAAGCAACAGCAGGAACCGATCAGGAAGGCAGATGGCTCGAGAATTATTAGAAAAAAAAAACCAATTAGCTAATTTGGCTTAAGCAGCTGCGGTCCATACCGGATTTCCTGATTTGCAATTGCCTGCGTGGCTTAGAAAAAAACAGCATATGTATCAGTCCTAATGAGGTGAAACGCATTAAAATCGTGCTGATTTGACACAGTGGATATTTTTGCTTTCTTGCCAGGTTATATACTTGCAGACATACAGTTATCCCAGAACGCATTCGTATTCCCCGATATACAGAATTTCCGAGCCTTGGACTTCGTGGCTTGATGTCGTACATACAAATTGGGATTCTCAACTGTATAGTTTCTTGTCTCAACTTTGCGCTCGGGGCCTCCATGGCCGAGGGAGTTAGCACGCGAACGCGACGCAATGACCCAGGAGCTATTCACCAATGCGACCGCTGTGAGTTTAAGTCCAGCTCATGGAATTTCTGGAGTTCTATGCTAAGCATCAACAAAAAATAAACAAGAAGGATATAAACTGATTCTGATCGATTGCAAACAAAATGCATAATTTTGTCATTAAAACGACACAGTTTAAGATGTACATGTAGGCAACCTCATCTGCTAATGGACTAACACGATTCTGACAAAAGCATAACGTAAACGCTGATATTTACTGAAAGGTAAGTTGTTCAGATGAAATAGCAAATCAATTAAGGCTCATATTGACCTACCTGAGTAGAAGGCACAGTCAGTGCGATATGTTTTGTTGAATTAATTAAGGGAAAGAAAACACGAGTAATGGGTCGCGTGGTTCAACGCCTACTCCGCACGTGAGCAGGCACATGTTCGATATGTCGTGATATTGAACAATTATTTCCGGAGCAAAAGAAATTTTCACACCTCTCCCTCGCCTATTTTTCGTTCCACACTGTACTTAAGACATCTATTTGTATGATGGGTTTTTTATGGGAACTATTCCTCTATTTCTGTAGTACTAGTAAAGTGAACGATGGCGATAACGATGATGACTCACCTACGTAAGATAGCAGAAAGTGCATAAGGTCACGTCATATAACGCAGCACCACTAGCTGGACTAATGCGTGAAGATTTCAGATATTTGACAGTTTTATATAATAAATGATGCTCGACTAGCTGGGCTACTACGTGAAGATTTCAGACATTTGACATAAATGATGTGTGAAAATGTGCTATAAAATGAAGAGTATGGTTTTATTATCCATGGAGTAAGATATGCCAAAAAAGTGAGAAAAATTAGAAAAGAAAAGTCATTTTGACACATATTTCATATTTCTTAATAACCCCTCTGTATTATGCATATTTTCCACCTGTGGTCGGGAATATTCAGAGATAACGTCATCGGCGAACATACTGGAAACTCGGGACCACCTTAACGCCTCAGTTCGCTATCTAAATCTAACAACGCTTCTTTGACAGCTATCACCGTAGACGTCACCACAGCAGGCTAATCAATTTCTTGACCGACCGTTGGGGCGTTTGGCCATTATTACGTCCAGAGAATATGTTTTGTATGTTAGGCTACAAAATCAAACGTTTCATGAATCCTTTGAGGAAAGTGCAACTGGCCACAACATATACGCACATGAGAGTACGATGTATTTTTTGTGTAAACCACATGGAAATCATATATACCAAGAAGATATTCGATTGTCTTAATCAGTATTTGCAAAATAGCAATGATGTAGTTCATGTTCTCTTGCTGTTCTTTTTATAAATTTAACACATAACTTTGTGTTAGAATTGTTCACCAGAGAACGTGTTTATAAATTATAATTGTAGGCTCTAAGATAAACAATTTCGACTTGAGATGAATATGTCCAGGGAATTACTAGCTGCGACAGACAGCACTATGCGTTGGTGTTGTTGCTGCCGTTACTGGGAATCCGTCTATCGTTGTTGTTGTTTTTTTGTTTTTTAAATACGCATATATTAGACAGCTTCTCATCGCGCATGTGTCATTTTTTTTCTTGATCGTTCATTGTGTTTGATATTTCTGTTTAAATAACACAAAACATATTGTAATTAAGAACGTCTTGTGAGAATTTGTGCGAAATAGGCTAGCATACATACATAAATGCAAGATCCATCCAGAATTGTTCAGCTGTACGATTACGGTCACTTTTATTGCTGGAGGAAACCTCAATGCCCGTTGTAAACCAACGACATTTGGCAAGTTGATGACCGAGGAACATATGATGGGCGATCTGGGCTCAGTTGTTCGAAAGTGTATTTTATTAATACTGGTATTAAGTTATATTTTATATTTAAAATTTTAGCCAAACTCATCAGACAGTGCATTTCTCCAAAGACAAAGTATAACAGCAGCAGTTTTACTTCATATTTAATATACACAATTTCTTTTAGGCTGAGTACAAAATTGAAGACTCGTTTTAAAGTTAAATCTAGTATTAAGCTTTCAACCAGTTTTGAACAACGGGTACCAGAATCCTATATTAACTGGTGATAGACTATCACCAAAGTCTGCTTTGTGTTTTCGGCCGTTGTTTGTCTTAGAAGGAGGCCCGGATACCGTCGTTGCTTTTGGTGATAAGTGCGTAATAAACTTCGTGTCATCTGAGAATAGCCCAAGCAATGTCGTCAACTATAGACCTTTTCACCCAAGTCGCGATATTTTCTCTTTTTCAACCATAGATTTGTCTGGCACAAGTGGACTGAACT
Organism: Liolophura sinensis; assembly: GCF_032854445.1. NCBI lineage: Eukaryota > Metazoa > Mollusca > Polyplacophora > Chitonida > Chitonidae > Liolophura > Liolophura sinensis. The sequence goes on from NC_088299.1 coordinate 7,722,346, forward strand.
ACCTCAAGGCATCCATTGACTGAATCCTCTCTAGATGAGACAAACAAAGACGAACAGAGATCGATAAATCTCATGCGGATTCCACCCAAGGGAGTGAGGCGTACATATATGTCTATTATCAGTTCAACGAGAGAATTGGCTTGGCTGCAAACGTATCTTCTCTTTGGGTAGAAGCTAGAACAGAACATACCACTGCTGTGAACGAGTGAATGACCAATGAGCCTTATATCTCCATCACATCGCTTTCTGGCTTCTCGGAAAGCTAACGACTTCGTTAACTTGCGCATAAACTATCCATCTTGAAACGTGTCTTTTGAAAGATTGCACTAACTAGTCAGAGCCTTTGTGTGTTCTGGCATGTTTGATGACGAAGAAGAAATAGCCACATCTATACAAGTATCAGACTGGCTAAATATTTATCTCCGTGGTGAATATGCGGTGTGGCTTAATAAGGGATTTCTCGGCGTCGTTATGTAAATGTTTGATTTATTGACCACATATCGTGCATCAGGACTTCCCCAAGGCTACCGTCACTCCTACTGTAATGTACGATGCATGTATGCTTGGAGTTTAACGTCGTACTTTACAATTTTCCTATCATATGATTTATTTATTTATTTGATCGGTGTTTTATGCCGAACTCAAGAATACTTCACTTATACAACGGCGGCCAGCATTATGGCAGGAGGAAACCGGACAGAACCCGGGGGAAACCCACGACCATCCACACGTTGCTGACAGACCTTCCCACGTATGGCCGGAGAGGACAGTCATATGACGACGAGGAGTCATTAGGTGTGTATATATTCTGTCTCTTTGAGGCAAGGCGATTTCCTGCCGCCAAAGTGCTACTGCCGCTGAAATATAATGCCGAAGACACCAGACATGACACCGCACCCAGCTACATTGCTCAGACACCCGACCAACTAATCCTGTTACCTTGATCCACCCTCTCAGTACAGAGCGCCAAGCCAGCCGGCAATAAGTACCACTTAAAAGCTTTTGGTATCCGTGTTTGATCATGGGTTTCCTGACTTCCAGGTTGTTCAATACGATGCATAATCACTGTTTTCGAGAATTCGTGATTTTTTTTTCTTGAAAATGACGATACACTGGGATTTGTACCAGTGTTTCAAAATGGATACTGTAATACCTGTGTTCCTCATAGGCGTTGTCGGTATCAGAAAAAATCACAGCTGCCGAAATTTACAATATCTGCGGTTTATTCGAAGACCAGTGGATACCGGATCTACTTCGTACAAAACATCAGAAAAATCTCCCACATCACAGGCGGTTACAATAAAAACTAGAACTTAATTTTAAAACGTCACTACGATATATAATACTCCGGACGGTGAAATTAAAATCTTAAAAACAGACTTATTTTGGAAACTTTACCATAATAAACTGTACAACAAGGTTCTTCAGCCAAGCGAAATTGCCAGGAGATAATGTAAATTCTACCAAACACTGTCTGGCATTTGTTATATGACAATGTAATCAATATGTCATCAAAGCCTCTCATTTGCAAGGACAAAAAAGCTGTGGACACACTTTCTATTAACTCTGTATTGAAGATGAAAAGTCAACATGCGTCCAGTCTAAATAAAGTTCACGCCTGTTTTTCTACACGTGCTTTGACAGATTTGTTTTAGTTTTACTTTTCCATTATATATATTGATTGACATTTTGTAATCGACAGTAATTGACATTACTGGCATAATTCATTTCACCATACATGGCCACGTATTGTTAATGGTACATTAATGGTGCGTGAAAGATGTACCCACGCATCGAGGCCAGTTTGTTTCCATTACACTGGATCAGGGCCACTTGTTCAAAAAATTATTAAAACATGATTTCATTGGCTACGTTGATTATTGGTCCAGACGTTTTCATTATGTTCATTTCTTGGACCATCATTGACCCTTAACCTATGCTGTCCTCTCTTGCTACATACATGATCATACAGCTTAAAGAGCATGCTACAAAGAAGTGAATTATTCTGATACGGAAATTACATTTCAAGAACAGAATGGATGTAGACAGAGATAGTTCAAACATTAAAGGTAAGCCGCCTTTGATCAGTTGTACAATGTCTCGCCTACGGGAATGTTCTCTTTCAGGTAGTAGATGAACAACCAGGTGTTATCTTCTTCCCTAGAAGATTTACCGGTCATTTTACCTGTCGAATTAGAGAGAATGGCTAATTAGATGGGGATGGCAGAATGTACAGAGGTGCTGCGAGAATACAGGGTGACAGTTCACCTGGCACATTGAATGTCACTACCTTGAGTGGTTGTATACTGCACACAGGATCAAGTTCTAAGCGAAACTCGATTTTCTTTCATGTCGTTTTACATTGATCTTTAAACATAGGATATAACTATTACCGACACTTTTCACAAGAAAAGCAAAACAAACTTCGATTCGATCCACCCATAATTTCCCAAGAACGCAATACTGACATTGTCTTAGACTTAATTACGTCAGTATTAAGCTTAATTTGTGGCATTTTTTCCAGAAATTGAGATAAGAGCTTAAACGATGATTTTCAATTTTATCATTGAAGCCTAAGAAAAGCCTTGGCATTAGGGTAACATTACGAAGGTAAGTCACAAGTTAGGACAGTAAACTGAAGGTGGATGTCTAAGTCTAACTGTCGTCAAAGAGAGCTTTCTAATCACGAAACCAGATGATATGTTATGATAGAGCGTTTACATCTGCTTTGGTAATCGTCCGTTGAAAAAATAACACACACACACACACACAAACGGAAAAGTGTCACGGAGCAACCGGGAGTTTTCTCGAATAACGGAAAACCCATTTGCCTATTTTATCCAGTTAGACCTTTTTGAATTAAACAGCTGCGGTCCACACTGGCTTTCTTAATTTACATTAGCCTGTATGACATGTTAACCAGGTGCAATGCCTTCAGAAATCCTGCTAATTTGAACACGAATTAAGACGAAAATTTAGTTAGGGCTTCGCTCTATCTGCTAGGTTACCCATTTCCAGGCATAGTTATTCCAAAGTTGGAATTCACCGGAAAGGAAAATGTCCGCTTATTCCCGTATTGTTAGTCTAGTCGTCTAGTCATGTTAGTATATGAGACTGAGATTACCAGGTTTCAAACTGATCAAATTAAGACGCTATTCTCATCTCAAAATAACGAGGTCTCGGGCTATCATCCAGCAATCGTTAATTAATTAAAAAACACTGTCTCAGTATTTCGGCCTACTTAACAAGGTCTCTAGTTTCTCTTGCATTAATCCGGGAAGTAACAAAGAACATGATGCAATACCTACATTAGATGATTAAACCTCCAATGAGATTAAAGGATTAGTGTCCAGATTAGGTACCTAAGTATAAACATTATAACCTCTTTAAAAGAGGTTACCAGAGGGTAATCTGAGAAATGTAATTATGACTTAAAATCCACCAAAACAACCCTAGCATATCTCCAACCAGCCACCCGGTAAAGCTTAGCGGGTGACGTCATAGATGGCCAACCCAAGCTTACAACCTGGGAATTCGCATCAAAACAATGTCGTTTTCGAGATGAATTCTAGTTACGTAGAAGCAAATATCCTGCCGTATCAGTTTGAACCCATGGTGTACGACGTTGAAGTTCCGATTTATGACACTGGAATCTCTGGTCAGACTTCAGATTACGAGTTTTTCAGACGTCGAATTTTATCTTTATCTAGGCATTTTCATCAATGGCAATACTTACTGGTAAGCTATAGCCTTACCCTGTGTTACACTGTAGGTCTACATTTCGCGTGTATATCAGATTTAATATTTACTATTCTTTCCTTCTGTCCGTCTTCACAATAAATATCAGCCCTTTCCCTGAGTGGATTTACTTCAAAAATGGGTTCGCGGGAATTAATTTTCGGGCATTTAATCAAGGCAATTCCGAAAAAATATTCTTATGAAAGGTGGCAAGAATCCTCTTTTGTCATCTGGATCAGATGGAGAAAGGTGGCGCAGCATTCAAAGAGATGTCACTTGTTTTCGTTTGATGCGTATTTCTAAGGAAACCAGTATTTCATCCCCAGTCATTAATTCTTAATTTACGTAGTCAACATGGTCAAGCAACACAATTAGTTTTGGATTGTTCTCGGTTTCAGTTGTCCACCGTAGCCGATCAGAAACCAGTAGCATTACCATAGCTGTCAAATGGCCATTGCGCTGTTGTACACAGTTCACAATTTGTTAGAAGTCCACTCATTGGTCGACATGAGGGACACAGACGGTTGTATAGCGTGTATCAAAGCGACATCTATTGGAAGGCATCACGTGGTTGTATCTACTTTTTTTTCACTTTAACGGCATAACAAAAAATAATGAAACTAATGACGAAAAAACTCCAGATTTGTTTTACACCTTACTAGCCCTATCACCAGAGTTTAGATGCATGCATTTAAAGCCTAAGTTTTTCCTCCATGCTTTTAAAATTTAGATGCCTGCCAGGATTTCTTATCCCAACTCCTGTCAGCCCTGCAAAGGTTTAGCTGGGTCTGGTGGATGTAAAACTCTTCCCTCTTGTGCCTTGAAACCACGCTTTTCTGAGGGCCAAATCGTCTGGCCATTTAAAAAAAAACTCCAGGGTTCTTTGACGACCTACTTTTGCAACGGTATGTAGAACAGCAAACCATTTCGTGGAGAAATTCGACACGCTTGTTGTCACCTGTGTGGGTTTTTTACACTGAACTAAATGGAGAATCTCTGATAAAGGATGGACTTGTATGACGTCATTCGGCGAGACTACCGAGTGTTGGCGAAAAAAAATGCATGAACCTAACCTCAGTGATGTAGTGCTATATTACTCAGATTACTGTACTTTTTTTCAATATTATTTTTACTCTCAATTTAACAACATATACAAGGGTAGCTAATTATGAATAAATAACCAATCTTAAAACCAATCATTTAAGCTTGAACCTTTCCACTTTTTCATCTATTGATTTTGTCTGCTAAAAAAGCCACTTTACTAGACCAAGACATCTAATGATTGAATCCTGCATAGGTGGGAGGGTTAAGACGTACAGCATAGAGAGAAAAACCCAAACAGCGACGACAGTGTAATAGTTGGCAAATGGTTACACGTAACCGGTGAAATACGGCCTCTGATCAGTTTACCTCACTTAGGGTTTTATTCTAATTGTTAATGTAATTGCATAGATTTGTAACAAATTACACGAGTTAAACAGAATTCTGTAAAAAAAAAGCAATAGTGATATTAATTGCAATTTATTAGACGTCACTGGTCTAGAAATACTCAGAATGCTGTGTTGCCGTCACATTTAACATACAACAACATTGAAACAATGTAATGGGACAGACAAAGGCTAACAATCTTGTCATGGGTTACAGTAATGACAATGAGAAACGAATGGGTTTAGACTCAAAAGCAAAAGCGTTTTTGTGAGGATGATAAAATAGAGAACACAACACAGGTGAAAATAGTTTTAAAAGTCCATATCCCATCACACCCTGATTTCTCGGATAGCTAACGACTTTTTTTAACGAACCATTTTTACAGAATGCAGTAGCCAATGAGAGCTTTTGTTTGTCCTCGAATGGTACGAGTAACGAAGGAGAAAATCGCAACATGGAAGTAGCAGGTTGCCTAAATATTTACTCTCTGCAAATTATCGATATGCAAATATTTATCCCCGTGCTGAACGAATGCTGTTACTTAGAGGGTTTCTCCATGCCGTCAAAGTTCGATTTATATTATACACGGGTACACATGTATGGCTGACCAGACATTGATTTCCTAGCCTTCCCGTTAAGTTTCTCTCATGCAAACGACTGTTTTAGCCAGCAGATTCAATTCCACATTTGCTATGTCGACATTTACAAGTACTGTTGGCCAACAATAAATTGTAGATTTGTACGGCGCCAAGATTGACTTCCCATCTGTCACAAAGTTCGATATGTAACCACCTTCAAGGAACGATCAATTCCATGAAAAGCAGATGAATTTTTTTAGCAATCATCAATTCATAGACTGCTACTTGAATTAATGTTTCGAAATGAATGTAAAATACTCAGGTCCAAAAATTAACATATTGAGAACATAGTTTTATTACTTTAGATATATTCAAATGTTTGGTTGCTGATTTGTTAAAAATTGGTTTTTATTTCAGAATTTCAATTTTCGTTTTAAAAACCCACACGAAGGTGGTCACCGATATGTTTAAAAAATAAAAGCATAGGATACTTTGAAAACCCGAATAAAGAAACATCACACGACTCTATGCCTCTGTCATTTTAGGTGCAACATTTCACCCATTGTTTTGTGTATTAATGAAAAGTCAACGTTGAAAGTAAGGTCAATCAGGGGAGTAGAAGTACTTTCCTGCTATGTTGAATTGACAAACGAGGCGTGGTATTCCTCTAGATAACGTCAGTTCGTGTTAAGAAGTGGTTTTCCTATATTTGTTATAAACAACAATTCTGTATACCGTATTAGGGATACAGGGTACCGACACTGGCGATGTTTGCAAGCGAAGTATTCAAATCACAGTTCTTGTCGCAAACCGGTGAAAAATATACGCGATGGAAACACAAAAGCACAAAAAGAAAACACATTCTTGGGCTGTAATCCTGGAAACTCGACCAAGATTAACAAAGGTCCAAAGATCGCGAAGAACTGCAAACGTAGTATGAGTAGTCTAACTCTGCTGTGACGTGAGCTTAAAGGAGATCGCCCACAGTCAGGAGAAGCCACATCCACTCACCAGGTATAAGATGAGTTTATGCATGCAGAATCGTCGCTGATTAACTCCTGTGAGAGGTTGGTACTCCCAGGCTGAGCTAAGACGAAGCTGAATTTGAGATTCCGAACGTTCATTCAACCAATCTGCTGATGGTCGTGGGTTTCCCCCGGGCTGCGCCCGGTTTCCTCCCACCATAATGCTGGCCGCCGTCGTATAAGTGAGATATTCTTGAGTAGGGCGTAAAACACCGATCAAATAAATAAATAAAAACCAATTCCTGCGTTACAACATAGTCAGGCATTTGGCTGTATTCATCCCTTACCATGCTCCAGGCCTTAACCCAGAAAATCCTCTCTACAACGTGATTTAATAAGCGTCGAGTCCGTATCCAGTTAAGTCGCACATTGAAAATATACAATAGAACACAAGACTTTGCAACACGAAGATCGATATAACGTGTAAGTGATTACATATTTGCAACATAAAATTTATGGAAGCTTTCTTCGTAACCGATTAAGATGAAAGAATAGAGATTGTGTCCCTTTAAAGAAAACAATAATCACCCAACAACGAATTTCTATACGTCCAACTGAAAATGTCAGAAGATGATGAACATTATCAGAAGGACTTTATCTTTGACAATCACTAAATGACAACAGCTAAAAGTTCATACATCCAACCCATTCAAATGACTGACACGGTTTCTAGACAAACACAAACAGGTCGAGTCAGCAAATACAGGTCGAGTCATGTTAAAGTGCAAACTCTTTTTTCTACTTGTGCTTTGTCGAAATGATTGTAGGATTGTACTTCATGTTCCAAAATACCGGAGTAGGACCATTTGGTAAAAAAAATACTAAAACAATGGAAGGATATCACATTTAAGGATATAACACTGTATGATTCATAATGATTTGCGGATTGTATACAGGAATGAGTCAAACATCAAAGGTAAACCGCCTTTAATAAGCTGAACAAGGTGTCGCCCACAGGTATTTCATCTGACAGGTAGAGGATCCACAGCCAGTTGCGACATGCGTCTGTGAAACATTTACCGGTCATTTTAACTGTCTTAGCCGTGAGAATGGTTAATGACACAAGGGCGGTAGACTGTACAGAGGTACTTTGACACTACAGATGTGGCCGACCACCAAGTGTGCTTAAAAAACAGAAAACGGTTTCTATGCCAAGCCCAGAGATGTGGGTCACCTTTCAAAGTTCACAATCCCAGTTCTACTCATTATCTCTTGATGTCATTTTTCTCTGATCTGTTCGCCTCATTTATTAGTAATTTCAAGAAGTGAATTCTGGTATATATGGACGCGTGGTACAACATAAGAAGGTATACACTTGAAGTGAATTTGATATAGATCAAAGGATTTTTTTCCTGTTTTTTCCCGATAGGAAATTATTAGTTGATAATTTGTCATTCTGGTTAAGGTCTGCTTTATTGATTTTGATACTATCATATTGACTCATAAGCATACTTAAAACTAAGGTTTTCGGAACAGGATATACAATAAAAAGGGGAACATTGACTGCAACTTTAAACCGAAAACACTAAGAATCTTTACCTAGTGGTTTACCTCTTTCGTTGTGAGTCATGTTTGACTTTTACTCACATGTGCTGCTAACACCAGCGGCAGGTAACGACACCAGTTAATATATGCATCAAGAAATCCCCCTGGAATTATGAATTAATTTTCTGGGCGGTTACGGACGACGCTGTGGGCAAGTCAGCCTTTACGTGCTTTATCTATTATTAACAGGACGTGATGAATTTGCAGCTACGAAGATGGAGGCATTGTGGTTGTCACCCAGCTCAATGTTGACACCCGACGTAAATTATGAATATGTGGTAAGGCAAATCGTATGGTAAAAAGCAAAAGGGAGTGGTATAAGCAATTTTCTCAGCATCATCAGTGATTCTCGATTGTCACTGGCTTATCAGACGGGTCAAACTCTTGACATACACTTGTCACAGCTGGCAGGCCACGCCCAACACAGCGTATATGAATCACATCAGGGGTTAAAATTTTATACCCATGATTTAAATTCCCATATACACTTCTTAGCACGCGGGTAACTTATCATACTACTGTTAAATAATTATTAACCCTCAGGGTATACTTACTAACCAAACTTTTCACATGAGGACAGAAAGAAATTTCGATTCGAACTCCCCATTTTTAGTGCATAATTAGTCTTCAGGGTGGACCCTTGATTCTTAGGCCACCTGTGATCGCTGCTTCGTGGATAAAAGATTCGCTAGTTTTGTTCCTGTCATTCTCCAACAAAATAGGTCTTCGGGTCGACTTGGATCTGTGCCACTGTGTCATGCGCATATCGATGATTCATCAATACAGATCTACATAAGTCACCTCACTAGAAGACATTTGGAGAGTCTGTCAGAGTGTCACCATGACGAACAGATCAATTGAGCTAGAAAATACGTGAGCAAGGGCAATGAAGTGAGATTCCTGCCCGGTGCTATTGGCGATTGATTACTGCGGACCCGTCTTTCATTGCCCAGTCCTCAAATTCTGTCAGTCCCTATATCCCGTTCCACCACAACAAAGACAATATTAACGGATACTTGTTATCTTTCGAAGTGAGTGGTTTCGAAGTTTGTGCAATCATCAAAAATAAAAGATAATGAAAGGACAAGACAGCAAATGGCTAAAACATATTTCAGTCGAAAGCAGGATACTCAAGCTTTCCAAACAGTATCTTACTTTATTATTTTAGTTAGATTTCAACGAATAACATGAAAAACAAAATGGCAATACTGCACAAATGGCTGGAGTGAGTCGAGATAGCCATCTTGAGAATTTTATCCGATCCGATCCGATCCGATCCGATCCGATCAGATTGCGCCGCCTAAGCTGTGACGTAGCCTTTACCTATGCACTCCATAAGTGATATATGATAACACAGAACTACTGCGTAAGATATCATTTTGAGATCGTTTACAACGATTTAGTTACGCTGGGTGACCAAAGGGCTATTTCACAAAGTGTTGAAGCGCAGGTCTGTATCATTTACAGACCGCCACAGACGTAAAATCAGTTGATTTACGAGCCGTGTAATACTCAACGATGGTATCACAAATTCTGTTAGGCAGTAGGTTACCGTCTCGCCCCAAACCGCATTTATCTCCCCAATTTTGGGGAATGTACAACATTCCTGTTGTAATTTTGTAAACATTTAACTAGGGTCAAAATCACCAGCACAACCCCTCCGGAGGCTATGACACGGGGTTTCGATCAATACCCCCGCCGTGCATGTGCTACAAGGCTATTGAAACAGGGTCGCTTGAGTTCCTTGTAAATGATATTTATAGGACTGCCGTATCAACAGTTCAAGCAGTTAAAGAAATATTCTTCCAGTATGTCCAGTTTCCGACAAAAATAAATGTATCACTTTGGCCTTCATCGCCGAAATCCACAATTTTTATCTGTCATAGGCTACTGCTATAGTCTATTATGCAGAAAATACCTTCCACTATAGAGAGCTAGAGTAAACGTTATGTCACCTTGCCCTCGATAATGGAGACATGCTGAAGCTGTGTCAAGACCAAGTTTCATTTAAGCTTCACTGGGTTGTTAACAACCTAAAAGAATATTTAATACCGCTTTAAGAAACTTGGAATGGTAGTCTTTCAGAGGACATAAACATTAGCCTTGTGCTGTCTTTCACTTTGACCGGTCCCCGATAGCCCCGGTAGAGCGTCCGTTTCGGGAGCGATAGATCCAGGGTCAATCCGGGGTCGAGTCAGACCTAAGACTTTAAAAGAGGGAGTTGTAACGTCCTCGTTTGGCATTCAGCATGAAGGGGATAGTGTAACAACTGGTTGACCCGTATCAGTATAATGGCACGGTCGGGGCGACTTACTTGCCTTCGGTAAGTCGTCTCAGCGAAGCAGCACTAGATAAAAGGGCAGTGGAAATTCGTCCTGCAAAAAGGATTCCTTCGTCGTTATATGACTGAAAAAATGTTCAGTACGACGTTAAACCCCAAGCACTCAATCACTCATTCACTCTTTCACTTTGACGGTGTTAGCCAACAGGATTGCCCTGGTCCACGTTACTGTGAAATATTAAAAATAGCTACAGAAGCCTAATTTGTTCACGGAAATCAAAATCTTCCTTGTGAAGTAAGAAGGAAAACTTGCTGTGTAATCACATATCAGTTTCAGCACAGTCGGAGGAGAAGAATGTTTTTAAATGTTTTCTATGAAATTCCAAATGGCCGCCAAAGATGCCGTACAGATTATGAGAGAAATAAGAATTTTAAACTTGCCACAATATGGCAAAACTGGTCACATTACAAATTGTTTTGTTTTTTTAACAAATGAAGGCCAACGTTAACCAGAAAGAAACTTTGACACGTAGAAACGTAGAAAAAGCACACATGAAAGTGTTAGATATTGCTCAGGTTAATGTTGATCTTCATACTGTAAATTAAAAACGCAGTGCCTCGTCAATTCTTCCACCGGGCTCTACCCGGTTTCCTCCCACCATAATGTTGACCGCCGTCGTATAAGTGAGATATTCTTGAGTACGGCGTAAAATACCATTCAAAGAAATAAATAAATAAAAACCAATTCCTGTGTTACAACATTGTCAGGCATTTGGCTGTACACAAATTTTGTCATACAGATTGGAATTATCAAACGCAGTTCTATTCTCTCATTTAAACTAGTACCAAGTACTCTTGCAACATCTTTGCACTAATTCAGCATTTACGCTAGGAGCTCGTGCACACAGTAATATTATAGCTGATTGTGACAATCACAGCTGTAGCCTGTACAGCCAGGATTCCTCAAATAATGGTCAAGACGGCGGCTGGGTGGTCTCTAAGTGTTTTTTTTTTCTCACTTTTACCAGTATGAAATACCTTTCGATTACAGGAAGGCTAAACTAAACTCAACAGATCAACCCGTGGTCTACGAGTCGCTGGTTCCTCTGGATGTTTGTCAGGTACCTGGCGAAGTTTTTCGTCTACCCGAAAACTTGACCTCCAAAGAACATGTGAGAAATGAGAGATTTTCATCATGCAAGAATGAAATGCCTTGAAATTGACAAGAGGGTGTATTTCACTGGTTACGTGTGAGAGCCGTAACATTGTCGTCGCTGCTCTCGTTTTACTCTCTATGCTGTACGTCTCCATTACTGCATAAACCAGGATTCAGCTGGTCACATAAGCACCCCCGAGGCCTGGTCCATTTGCATTCTTTTAATGTCATCGTATGTTAAATGTGATGAAAACACGACATTTTGAGCATAAATTCTGTACAAGTGACGTCTATCAAATTGCAGTTAACATTACAACATCACTTAATTCTGCTTGAGCCATGGTGCAAGGGACGCCTGATTCCCTACTGAGCATTTTTACACCAACAGTCAGAATAAAACTCTAACTGAGATAAATTGGCAACATATTGTTCTTCAACGGTTACATGTGATCATTTTCCAGCTATCACACTGTCGTCGCTGCTCTGAGTTTACTCTCAATGCTGCGGGTCTTCTATTAAAGGGAATTTTGATATTTACATGACAAAGTTCGAGATGTTTTCCGCCATATCATCTGCTAATGGATTAACGCGATTCTCACACAAACATAGAGCACATATTGACGTTTTCTGAAAGATGAACATCAAGCGTAAATTAAGACTCTTGTTCAGTATTCTGTTTAGTTAAGTCGCGTGATTTAACGCCTACTCTCCACGTGACCAGGCACGTTCTCAGTATCTCGTGATGTTTACCCATTATTTCACGACACAACGACAGAAACCTTGACACCACACCCACGTTCCTTGACCTTTAAAAGCACTTCAGACATCCATTGGTATAGGGTTATTTCTCACATTGCATATACTATTCATACGGTTATGTAATACTGGTAATGTAAGATGTGGTGTTTAAAAGCGGAAAAGCTCTTAGCTATTCTGAGATCACGTGAAGAACAGTACTATTGAGCAGAACATATACAGTCATAAATAGATCGATGTGCTTTTGTGTCTATATCACTTGAGAGTCTTGTAAACCATAAATATAGACCGGTCGTCAAAACAATACTCTCAAAGTAGCAATTAGCATTGGCGCCATGCCCTGTTATTAATATTAACATTGTATAATACATTATTAGTAATACATATTTATGAACCGGCCCCGCTAGCATTATTGATAGAGCGTCCGTTTTGGGAGCAGTAGATCCAGGGTCAATCCTGAGACTTTAAAAGAGGGAGGTGCAGCTTCCTCGCTTGGCGTTCAGCATGAAGGGTATAGTGCAACTACTGGTTGACCCGTATCAGTATAATGGCTCGGACGGGGCGGCTTACTTGCCTTCGGGAAGGCGTCTCAGTAAAGCAGCACTAGACAAAGGAGCGGTGGAAATCCGTCCTGCAATAAGGAGGTACAAGGAGGAAAAATTGTTAAGTGCCACGTTAAACCCCAAGCACTCACTCACTCACTAATACATATTTATGATAAAAAATAACTTTTGACCTTTTCATTATTACTTTTTTAAGAAATGTATTTATCAGTGTAGGCGCTTACGAAAAGCGTTGCCATTTGGCGATGACGTCAGGGAATTATCAAAACATAAGGGCCGTTTTGTCTTTTTTCACATTATGTGGTATGTGTTTCCTGTTTTTGAAAAATATTATAAAACATACCTTATTGGAGAAACACTTTGGAAAATGTATACTTTTGCTGAAGATGATATTTATTCCTATTTATATTTTACGCCGTATTCAAGAATATTTCATTTATACGACGACGACCAACAATATGGTGAGAGGATACCGAGTAGAATGCGTAGAAAACCCACGATAATGATAATCTCTTAAGAATAAAAAGAAAAAGTATTTGATTTCCTATCACAATCTGCACACTTCCTCATTTAAAAATGTACTTCACAATCTAGGAAAAGAACACAATCTGGAAACAACAAAGAGTACAACAAGAACGAGGTAAAACTACTTGTCTCAGCTAAAACAGTCTTATGTTTTCGGTCGTGGTACACGGATCTGCACTAAGCAGGGTATCTGGTGTCTTTCGCAATAATTTTCGCTGTGACAAGCAATGCGATACAATTAATGTCGTCCAGTAATCATGTCTAGCATGGACCTTTTGACCTCAGTTGCAATATTTCCTCTTTTTCAAGCATTGATTTTGTGTCTTTCCCAAGGCATCCAATGATTGAATTCTGTCTAGATAAGATAGACAAAGATGAACTGAGATCGCTAAATCTCCATGCACAGACTCCACTGATGGCTGCGAGACGTACAGTACAATGTGTATGTACATGTATTTCTCTTGTAGGTTCAACGAGTTCAACGAATGCGTTTAGACCCACTTCCTCATTACTCAGAAAACACAATAAAACATAACCCTGCCTGGAACTAGTGAATGGTTCACATAACGTTTCACACGGCTCCCTGGTTTCTCGGAAAGCGAACGACTTTATTAACTGCGTCAAACTGCGTATCTTTTTGCGTGTCTTTTTACTGATTGCACAAGCTAGTCAGAGCCTGTGTTTGCTCTTGTCTGGTGCGTCTTACAAAGACGACAATCGCCATATACCAGAGTATCAGATTGGCTAAATATTTACTCCGTGCAGATTAATGACATACAACTGTTTGATTCCATGGTGAACAAACCCTGTCCCTTAATTGAGGGTTTCTCCACGTAGTTATGCAAATGCTTGATCTATATTACCCCTGAGTACTTGTAGTCAGACAGGGATTCCATTGCCTTCCCATTATGTTTCCTTCTTGGAAACGACTGCTTTACCAAAGACTTGCAAGTCAACGTTTGTAATGTGAACATTTGCCCCCATATTTTATTGACAGCAAACGTTACATTTTTTTGTTTTATATCAGGATATTATGAATGGCACAAAATGCTAATTATATTAATGAAACAGGTCTTTGCGAGTATGACTTTGGATATTGTTTCACTGGTTGACGACCTGAACTGTGATTTGCATACTTCGCTTATTATTGTGAGTTCGCCAGAATTTCTTTCGATCCTAACACATGGTACAATCTACATAACAATCAATAATTGATCGACGTTTGGCAAATTACAATTCCTGTGCGGCAACGTCGAGGAATGTCATAAAATGGAGAAAACTCAGGACGAGGAGACTTCTGTGGCGGAGTTGTTAGCATTGAGTGAGGGAAACTGTGAGTTCATGTCATTCGCCATCAACCTGAAGATGGTCCTTTCCTCCGGGCTCTGCCCGGTTTTCGCCCACCCTAATTCGTGCTGCCTTTTCAGTATAATAAAATTATTAACACATCTTCTATTAATCCGTGTTGAAGATGAACAAATCTGTCAGCACAGATTTAAGCCTAATGTCATTGAAGTGTTATACTATTTCTGTACGCATGCTTTGTGAGTTTTAGTATTAATTACTTCATTATATTTTTTCTCTACTTAACGATGAATGTAACTCCTCTCCCATTATTCATTATCCAGAAGCCGGAAAAACTGAGAAATAAAAGAGATTCATAAAAATGAATTTACTGGTCATACAGTTTTGAACTGAGCGGTGTAAGTTTTTTTTATTCTATTGATTGCTTGGCCAGTCGTAGACCCTAGAACCTATATGGCCCTGTTTTTCATCTTTAAATACAATCTCAGAAATACTTTCTGATTAATAATCATTACTGGGGTATAGAGAAATGAACAGGTCAAACATCAAAGAGATTCCCTTTAGTCAACTAAAGTAGTACCTGCCTAAAGGTATTTAATCTGAAAGGTACAATATCCAAAGCCAACTGTGATCAATATCCCCGGAACATTTACCTGTCTTATCGGAAAGAATTAATAATCATATGACGATGACAGGCTGTGCAGGGATGGCGTGACGATATACAAGTGCGCTGAAAGTCCTTTCCTGAAGCAATTATATTCTATACGCCTAGGAATCCAGGTCAAGTTAGAAAGTTCGCGTCGTGAGTTCATATTCATTCTCTTTGATGCCATTTTCCTCTGATCTATACCCTTAGTTTGTCTGCAGTTTGAAGAGGTAGAAGACGTATTAGAAACTCCCTTTCTTCCGGGAGCTCGTTATCACATCTCTCGAATAACCACCTTCATTATCGGGAACTATAAATGCCAAGGTGCTGTGAATTCTACACCTTTAATACTAAGTAAGTCAATAATAGATTAAGCACGTAAATGCTGACTTGTTCACAGCGTGGTCCGTAGCCGACCTACTTATTAATTCATAATTCCACGGGGATGACTTTATGACTATGTTAAGTGGTGTAGCTACCTGAAGATTTTGTCAGCAATGGAGGTGAATAAAAGTGTAACATAGTTAATTATTTTTAACTATCTTTTGTGCATTTTTCAGAAAGATTGTGGCAAAATTCAGAGAAAACAAGAACCGTTTAGGTGAAAACCCTCAATGCATGGTCCAGAAAACGAAAAGCGTTTCACAGAACAAGCAGTTTTCAGTTAAAGGTGTAACAAAGCGAACAGTGTCAATGGTATCAATAGGCTCTTCTTAGAAGTTAGAAAAAGAAGACTCAGTGGTTTTGTTCGTGCCAGATATATTAAACAGGTAAACACTTTAACCTGTGTCACTGTATCATTCTGATAACCACTATCTACTAATATATAACGGCTTAAATCACACCACCGTAAGAGAAGTCGACAGAAAGCCTTTTCGGTCATAACAGAGACTAATTAATAAATAAGTGTACAATTGATCGTTTCACATTTTTTAGAGTAGGAAATTGTCATTGAAAAAAAAACACGCGAGTTTTCCCTGGAGCTCCGTCATTTCACATTGCTGGCCGCCGTCGTATAAGTGAAGTATTTTTGGGTACAGCGTAAAACACCAATCAAATAAATAAATTAAAAAAAATTCACACAGATATAACCCATTAAGACGTGATCAGGAGAATAGACGTTTCCCCAAACGGAAGAAACGCCATTTGTCTCTTTTAATTCAATCAGCTAGGTTGGTACCGGTTATCCTGATTTGCATTTGCGTAATTCACAAAAAAGTATGCTAGCTTGATATGGCAATAAGACGATCGAAAACAGTTAGCGTGTCTGCTTATCTGATAGATTATATATTCTTCCAGGCATAGTTATTTCAGCATCCAGGCGAATTCCACTTCATCGGAAAGAAAAATCCCCAGTATATGTTATTGTCAGGCTTGTAGCTTATTATAGAAGGACGGCGAAACACCAGATTTCTGACTCATTATGTTAAGACGCGGTTCTGACATCCTACTAATGTGGTCTCAGGCTCTAACCCAGCACCCGCTAATTCGACTAACGACACTGTCTCACGTTATCGGTCTACTTAACAGGGTCACTGGTTTCTATAGCAGTTAGTGTTATCGGAGAAAAACTCCATTCAAAAGGTTTTCCCTCCTATTTTCCCTTCTTCACTAGGCCAAAGCATCTAATGGTTGAGTCGTGCCTACAGGAGACTAAGATGGACAGAGATCGATCAACCTCTTCATGGGTATACAGCGATGACAGCGAGACGTAAATCTATTGTCAGTTGTAGGAGTTCAACGAGTGGTTTAGGACTCATAAGACGTATAAGCCTTTCTTCCAGAGGATGAAAGAACAGAAAAAATAAAGCAGCTGGAAACAAGGGAATTAACAATGAACATTACATCCGTCCCTCACAGCTTAATCTCCGAAAGCTATCAACTCCGGTAACGGCGAAAAATATATCTGCATGCATCTGTTTACGTGTTTTACGCAGACTGCACTAAATATTCAGAGTCGGAGGATGTGTTTGTGTAATGGAGAAATGGAAATGGAAATGATGATCTCGGTGCTGATTACAACGTTGTTACTTAATACGGCTTTTCTCTGCATAGTTATGTAAATGTTTGATTTACATGTATAACATATGTGTATGGACAGAAACGGATACCCTTGCCTCCCCTTGACCTCTCTTTTTACCTCCCTTCTGTTTCCTTCTTGGGGACGACAGCGTTATCAAATTGCTGTCAGTGTAAAAAAACATGTAGATACTCGCACGCACGATATGTTTTTTTTTCACCACAAATCGCACATTAGTGCTTTGCCAAAATTTTCATATTGCAACAGCATGGTTCGATTTATAACCACACTTAATTAATTAATTTATTTATTTATTTGATTGGTCTTTTATGCCGTACCAAAGAATATTTCACTTATACGACGGCGGCCAGCAGTATGGTGGGAAGAAACCGGGAATTAATTTAATTAAAAAGCGTCTTAGATTGATAGAGGGCAATTTCTTTAAACTTACTCTTTTGTTTACTAAAGCAAACTAGTATGCTCAGCTATGAAACCGTTGGTCGAATGGTCTAAATTGTTAATATACACTGTTGGTGCCTGAAGCTTAGCGAGAGGTGGATTCGAACACACGCCCTCATTGGACTTTCTTATTGCAGCTAGCCAACCATACGAGCCAGCAAAGATCAGAAATAATAAAACTTTTTTCTCATTCGTGTGGTCTTCTTTTTGGTTTCCATCTTCAAGACGTGACAGAATAAAAAAAAAAATCACTGTAGATATTGGAAACATGAAAGACATAATACAACACATTGTGTTATATTTGGTGTTGACGTATTATTTTCTTCGTAGTTCACAAAAGCTATCCCAGCCACATCCCGAGCACAATTATCATTAGACACTGAATTCAGAATTCTTTTATTTGCCTTCTATCTACACAGGACCACACAAGTGATGTGGGTGTGTGTGTTGCTTTTTTTCTGTAAGCTAGGGATTAATCACATTGCCATTGGTATCAATCAATAAATATCGATCACTGTGAAAATGCACATGGTGCTCAGGGATGCTATAATGAACACAGGATTCTATTAATTACACGTTCTGATTTTGACATCGACTGTGCTTTTGTAAAGAGATTACGTGACTGAAAAAATGAAAATCTGGCAATTTGATAGTTTTGATACGCGTGTGTTAAAGGCTCTAGTCTAACGTTGATCAATACACGTACTGGATTCGTGAAACAATGTCAAGCTAACCCACTATGTCATTCAGTACATCTATAGCCTACACGCTGAAAAATATCGACTACAGAGGGTAATCTAGCAAAGCATTTTCTGCGTCAAAATGTACCGCCTTGAATCACCGAAATGGAGATCCGGGATATGGCCATGGTGTCTAATATTAAATTATTTGAGTCTCTCTAACGCTGTTCTCCAGAAGCCAATTCCACAAAGTCATCTGTGACATAAGTCAAAATTTAAAATCTAATCACAACGGTTAGTTTTTTGGCATTGCATGTAAAGATTTTTGATTTTGACTTTGCTTTAAGTTGACACAAATTTTAATTTCTGTGGCCCAAAAATAAGCTCTAAAATCGTATTTCAGATTTTAGCTGAAGTCAAAAATATTTTTGTGGAATTGGCACTAGAATGTTTTAATTTTAGTGTTAGGTGTGTGTTTTTACACGAGATTTCTATTTGGCCACGAACCGCTCCCACCAAGGCTGTTGGTAAACACAATACGTCTGGCTCTTTTTTCGTCTTCGGTTTGCTGTAGGGCGTCAGAAACTTGTTGGATCGTTGTCAAATCATATCTGGCACCCGCGTCTTGATTCTTAAGGGAAGGGAAAATATGAACACAAAAAAAAAACTTTGTTAAACTCTATGGGCTTAGTGCCCGATAAAGTCAATGATGATGTGTGAGATGTATGTATGTATGCATGCTTGGGGTTTTACGTCGTGCTTAACCCGTTTTCAGTCATATGACGACGAGGAGTCATTGTCGTCTACAGGATGATGTGTGGAGCTAACACGTGTAGGTATACAGTTAGAACGAACGTGGATGAACACTTCAGTACAGTTACTCCAGTGCCTACCCCAGTGCCTCCTCCAGCTAAACCAGTAATACCGGTAAAGTGTGCCATCCTCCCAAACACGAAACAGTCATGACAAGTACTGCTTAGATAAAGCTATCGAAACACCCAACTAGGAATGACGCTAAGGAATGTTAAGATATTTATTGTGATTTCTTAATGGAATGGCAAGCTAAAGGTATATTGTGTATTGCCAGCGGACCAACCAGTATGTGATGTACCACCTTTGGCGCAAAAACATAACTGATGAAGATTCGCAATATTAACGTCTTTGTTAAGACCCAGCTTGGGGCAGAAACTACATCTTCAGTCAGAGACACATATTTTACTAATGACAACATAAAACCTAGCAAGGTGCGTGATTTGGATGCTGTTTAAATTCCCTCGGCTCTTTCCAGCATGACTGGAAACTGCATTGACAGCCTCTCTCTATACTTAATTTCCAACGTATTACATTTCTGACATTATATGTTTCTTAGTTGTTGGAAAGTTATGTTTGGCGTTGCTTTGGAAACGGCTATAATTGGGTGTACGATTTATTTGATTTATTTATTTCATTGGTGTTTACTTATACGACGGCTGCCAGCATTGTTGTAGGAGGAAACCGGTCAGAGACCAGGGGAAACAAAATTGGGTACACGAATGTCTGCAGTGCAACCTATATCCACATATACTGATCATACCAGCATGGAACTCTACAACTGCTGTTCTGCCGTATGACATCGTGTATAACTGTCCTGAATCCCAATGCTAGATCGGAACCGGTTCGGAGTGAGTCGATGTATGAGACACGTGCCGTGTGTTTTCCAAGTAATACTGATCATTGACGATCGGGTGTTTGAAGGTAAGAGGTATTATAGTGACACTGAGTAATATTATTTGACATTAATGCGCAGGATTACGATGAAAGGTAATCCTGGTTCTTGTAGTGGTTCCGGCGCCGCCTCTAATCTCGGGGTTCTTTCTGTGTCTGTTTCCTTTCCAAAGCCAAACGAATCGATGAAAAACCAAAGGCCATGCAATTCATGAAAATCAATAACGTATTCGGTACGAATCATAAATGCCTATCTAGCGTCGATGTACTTGATGTAACAGCTGCTTTGAAGTAGTTAATTCGCATTAATTTGACATCTGCATTGGTTTAAAGCGCAAGGGTGGCAAAGACCTGACGTTGCGTTTATCACAGTCCTCGGAGGTCATACAATTTTTTACGTATAAATGTACATAAATGAAAGAAATGCAGTTAGGTTGTCCACAACGTATCATCATATAATACAAAATACATGTCACAACAATATCGACTTATTGTACGTTGGATTACATTTTGATATTCCATTCAAAGCCTGCATATATTTAACTTATTAGATCACGATTAGAACAGCATATCGTTTTCTTTATCAGATTTCTCAGTGTTATTAACAAACTGATTATCTAATGAAAGATCATGAATATTAATGACTCATTTATGACTCACTGAGAAAGAATATTCCCTTTTCATTGAATACCACATGGCCTTTCCCTTCTGTCTTTTAGCTGTGAAAAGCTCTCGGTCCGCTCTTCAAAATTTGGAGATTCTGTCTGTTGACACAGGAATTCACATAACCCGAGGCCAAAGTGCATCATCAACTTTTTACGGAACGTCAGAGCCGTAGCAAATGTGCGCTCATTTTAAATACAATATCGCAATGACAATTATGGAATTCTTGCTTCGGATATTTGTTCCGTTTCACGCGAAAGAAAAACATTGTTCTTGTCTGTCAATCTGATATTATATGTGTGTGCAGCAACAAAAAAACCTTTTACCATAATTACATGGTCATGATCACTCTGTACGTCATTGTGCTGCGATTTTTATGACATCTGCGCACTTCCCGGTCGTAATTCTTCGGGTGTGATGTGATGTCATTATCATTGGGATTCCAAAAGTGACGTCATGATCACTGAGATTCCGCAAAATGACGTCAGGATCGTCAGGATTCCCCAAAATAAATTCACTTAAAGGTGGTTTCGGAATTTCTACGACGCAACAGGAAATGTGCATGATGGTTCTAAATTTTTCTATCGGTTAATACTCGACAAGCATTGAGAATATTTTACTGAGTATTTTGACTGTATAAATTAGACGGCACTCGAGAGTTCAAACTTCTGCATCAGTTATTTGTTTAAAATGACAAATAACTAAACTAAATAACCTAATAAATAAAATGTTTAAAATAATACCCTGGATTCCTACGTTATCTACTACACGTGAGGCATTCCTGTATCCGCATTCCGGTATGCACCACCCTTAAAACACAAAAACCAAATGCATTAGTCATTCACCCAGAGCCAACCCGTGCACAAAATTTCACCTAGAACATGTTTTGTTGACTCAGATACACACACGTGCAGACAGACACACAGACAGACATACAGACGGACAACAAAAGGCAAAATCACAACCGCCTTGGTGAAAATGAAAATGTCCGGTTCTGAAAGAATTGCATAATTTTAAGCATTCTGTCTGAACATTATTATGCAACTTTCTGTTGTCACAATTTTACTTGCCATGGGGTGATATATATTGAAGCTATCCCACAGACTCTGTCGGCAAGACCTATTGAGTCTGTATGAATATACCACAGAACATGGCATGAAAGGCCATCATTAGTGTCTCAGTTTGAAAAGCCCTTGAGACGGCAAAATACAGAAATGCCGTAAATAATTCAATGACGCCATTTCCTCTTGCGGGAATCAAACGACACTTTGTGTGACAGCTGAAAGGACCTTTCTTTCCCTGTGTCTGGTGTCTTGTGCCATGTAGCCTGGGTACATTTGTGATTAATTTTTAATCTGTTGCT
The DNA here is from genome assembly GCF_032854445.1 of Liolophura sinensis. NCBI lineage: Eukaryota > Metazoa > Mollusca > Polyplacophora > Chitonida > Chitonidae > Liolophura > Liolophura sinensis. The sequence continues at coordinate 7,744,781 of NC_088299.1, forward strand.
TCCACAGAGACATACTCACTGTTTAAAGAATAAAGCTGTCAGTTTCTTTTCTTGTCCTTCTGACAGTGGCACAAATGTAGCTTTTTTAGCATTGTAATGTTCATTAAATGTAAGAACAAGATAGCATTTTAGGTAAATGTTTTTTTTTACATAAAGGGATACAGAATCGGGGCTGATTGGCTGGTGTGAAAGATAGGAAAGAGCAGACTATGCATAGCCTAATCTGAATTTTAGGTATTTTACATTTATTCAAGCGAGCAAAGTTTAGCCCAATCTCAACTGTCAGTCAATCAGCGTCGATTCTGTGTCAATTTAAGCCTTGGTCCAAGGGGAGATTAAACAACTACATAACAAGACCTAGAAAGTTTTATTTCAGTCTGAAGAAAGGGCAATTCTGAAGTTCTGAAATTTTCTTTAGAATGCTACCAATTAAAGTAAGCACCTTATAAATTATCGGTACATCAAGACAAAAGTGAATTTATAAAAAAAAGTCTATCCCTGTTGGATGTGCTAAATGCTGACTTTAGGAAAGTAGATAATTCAGTGTCAGATTTTATTTCTATATATAGGGCTCAAAAGAAGTAAATCACATAAAACTTTAAAATGTCGAAAGATAAAATGAGACGAAAACTGATGAAGTGTAAAAGTAATGGTTTTATACTTGTTTAAACTGTTAGCGATGCGCTCACCTCATTACGTAGTTTATAGCACTGCAGGGACATATTAACATTCAAACTCAAAGTCCATTGTCCAGCTAGATGGGATTTCAGCTCTCGGAAAAAAAACAATAGCTTGCACTTAATGCAACTAGCTGGAAAAGAGTTGCTTAAAAGAAATAAAAACAAAGGAAATTTTGCGGTTGTTCTTTAACGCCATGCTCAAGTATTTTTCACTTATAGGATGGCGGTCAGAATTATGACCACAAAACCGGTGTTCCCGGAATAAACCACTGACCTTTGGCAAGCTGCTGATAAGCTTCCCCATTTGTCACGCGCAGACTTACAAGCCATACTGGTGGAAAACAAGAGGTCGTCAAACAGCGTCAGCCTGCGCAAGCGCACATGGGTCTCTAAGAACATTAAGAGCAATGAGGCTCCAGAAGTCTAAATGTAGTTTGGCCAGTGTATACACACAAAAAACGCCTGTGTTGAAATCTTAACTCAACAATTGCAGTTGTTTTCATTCCATACAAAAATGTGCTACCTTAACATAAACATGTATTACATAAATGTGAAGAACGCATTTAACATCAATCTTGTGTTCAGTTCCTTCAACACACAACCTTACGTTAATTCAAAACAAGATAGAGTTGTTAAAATATGACACAAGACTTTTGTTGGAAAGAACGCAAGTTTGTGTTCATACAACTCATTCAAGAGGCCGAGAGATGTATTATGCCAGCACGGCGCAATGACCCAGGAGCCTCTCGCCAGCGTGGCCACAGTGAGTTCAAGTCCAGTTCATGCTGCCTTCCTCACCGGCCGCAAGTGGAAAACGGTCTTTCAGCAACCTGCGGATGGTCTTGGATTTTGCTCGGGTTCTGATCGGTTTTCTCTAACCATAATGTTGACCGCCGTCGTATAAGTGAAATTTTCTTGAGTACGGCGTACAAGACCAATCAAATAAATAAATAACATTCAAGAGTTTTTTGTGTGTATCTGAAAGGCATGGTCATAACCACCAAAACACAGACAAATGTGGTCCGAAGTCCAGGCTTGTAATCAAAGATCTGTAAATAGATATACCAACCATTACACGGTTTATATTTGTCAACATTTAGACCCTGTGTTACAGTCAGCCTTACTAGCTTGGGCTGATTTTTTCCAGAACTGGCCCTGAGAGGAAAATGAAAGTAAATATTTGTTCATTATCCAGAGGTAGGATGAAAATTGTACATAATGTGAAGCGTTTCTGGTACAGGTATCTAAAGTGTATCGCTGTATTTCCTGGGTGAAAAACACGCTACCGGTAATGTTTATGTTGTGGATGTCTGTTGTGATAACTAAAGCAAATGTCAAATAGAGGATGAGTTTTGTTATACACTCCAAACATGTTTACCAATGCACTTTTAATGAGAAATGAGTTAATTTCATGGCGGAGGAAACAGAAGTGCCCAGGGTAAACCACAGAACTTTGGCAGATTACTGACTAACTTCCTCACGTGTGATATACAGACACTGGTTGAGGGAAAATGATTTTCACCGAACGTTGGACTGCGCATAGCGCCACACGAGCGGCGTCAGTCGATTTTTGTCCAACAATCAATCAAAGTGGGGAAACCAACAAATTCTACTGTGTAACCTAATATTAGCCGGTACAACTTTATTGGAATAACTATATTTCGAACATATAAGGCCACAAGGCATAAATGAAATGCGTTCAGTTCTCTATACTGATAAACATAAATCCAGAAAGCAAATCTTACCTGATGATCAGCCTGATCACACTCCACTATATAAAGCTTACAACTTATACAGTTCATTGATTATATGTAAAAAAACAGCAAACTACCAAATGATAGTTATGAAAGTATTTTAAAACTATGCGATTCTGAATGATCTATCAGATAATGATTATCTCTGTTTCGACTTTCTTTGCTTTTAAAAAGAGACGGGTGCTGAGAAAAATAGGCCTACAGGAAAGATAATGACCGAAACAAACCAATTTGGCACGCTTTCGTAGGCCATAATCTAAGCCAAAGGCAGGGACGAGTGAATAACAACAAAGCTAACCTTATTGGATGGCATGGAAACTCGAAAACGGTTTGTGAAGCCCTTATCGATTGAGCGTGAATGGAGGTATTGACATAGAATTTCTGCTAGATTCCAAGCAATTAGCCTGTTCGTGACTGAATGGTGGCGTGGGATATACGGTTAGCACGATGTATGCTCTGTGACACGCCACAAGAAAGGATTCTCTGGAAAAGCAAGCAAAAAGCGTCTTCAGAAACTGTGCAAGAAATGAATCAGTGCTAGTGAACTCTTGAGTCTTGTGGAAATGCAGCAAGTTTTCTATGTTAACAGAGGTTTCTGCTAAAATCGATTTCCAACTGACTTCACAAACAATATATATCATGTGTATTTATTTATTTGATTTGATTGGTGTTTTACGCCGTACTCAAGAATATTTCACTTATATCACGGCGGCCAACATTATGGTTGGTGGAAAACCCACGGCCATCCGCAGTTTGCTACAGACCTCCCCATGTACGGCCGGAGAGGAAGTCAGCATGAGCTGGACTTGAGCTCACAGCGACCGCATGTGTATTAGATTAAAACATATGTCAGTTAGTTTAGAGTGAGTGAGTGCTTGAGGTTTAGGAATCCTTCAGAGAGCACGTAATTTGCCTCCTTGAGGCAGGACGGATTTCTAACGCTCTTTTATCTAGTGCCGCTTCACTGAGACGCCTTACCGAAGGCAAGTAAGTAGCCCCGACCGAGTCATTATACAGATACAGGTCAACCAGTCGTTGCACTATCCCCTTCATGCTGAACGTCAAGCGAGGAGTTACAACTTCCACTTTTAAAGCGTTAGGTGTGACTCGACCCAGGATGGATCCTTGATCTCCCGATCCCGAAGCGGACGCTCTACCAACTGTGCTATCGGGGCCGTTAAGTTACTTTCGAGGTATCGTTCCTGGGTGAATAGAGTTAAGAGTAAAAGTTACTCGATAGATGGGTGGAAATCGGGTGAAAAACTCATGAGTACTTGTCAAGATGGCAAAATTAAGTATGAAAGAGACTTAGGTTGACACAGATGATCTTCATGCTGTGGCCGAGTGTTTAACGTGCAGCACAATACACTCAAACAATTATTCTGTTAAATTTAACCGAAAGTCTGTTATCTGAGTGATGCTTGAATGTATTCTGTTATTGCAGCACATTATTCTGTTCAGTATAACTTACATATTCTATTAATTCAACATAAATATTACATAAGACTAACAGGATAAAATGTTGAATATGACACATCGATGTGTTATAATAACAGAATACATTCTAGCATCACTCAGACAACAGGCTTTCTGCCAAATTTAACAGACTGATACCCCATTGAGTCTCTCAGAGAAAGTCCAGCTCATGCTGGCTCCCTCTCCATTTGTACACGGCAAAGTCTGTCAGCAACCTGTAGATTGCCCGCTAGTTATGCCCGGTGACCTCACACCACAATGCTGACTGCCGTCGTATAAGCGAAATATTCTTGACTATGGCGTAAAACACTAATCAAACAAATAAATAAATGAATAAGCATTTAGATTGAAATGCGGAACAATAATTTGTACAGTAGTGGGAACTGACGGCAAGTAGAGCGCATAGGAGTTTTTTGGGGGTACACCAATGGAACGTGGGTGTCAAATTGTTTGGTAAACTGATGAGTGCCTTATGAGTCTGGGTGTCAAGTAGAACACGATCTCTGTGTCATTTACACTTGCTCTTCTTCTCGAGATTGACGCTAATGTCGTACGCTTTGAAAAACAACGGTTCTCTCAAAAGATTAAAGCATTTGTGACACTGCTGATTTTTCTTTTTGTTACTTAATTTTCTATTTTTCAGTCCGCGTTTCGGGTAAATTTTAAACACAACTCAACATTTGGAGTAACCCACTAATATCAACCATTTGTTTTAGTTTATGACCATCATAGACATCATTTTGCTGCCAGATATGAATGGATAGATATGGTGTACGGAAGGTTATCTAAAGATGTAGGATGTTGCCAAGGGAAAAAAGATCTGGGTGGTTGAAATTTTGCAGCAAACATAAATGTGGCAAAGCAGATGAATAGTCTGTGGCTTGGGGGAAGACAACATTAAAATATAAAATGAATATGGTAAAATTACTGATGCTGTAACAAAACTTAAAGAATACCAGTTTACAACGAAATTTACAGGTTTATTTGTACGTTTAGGAAGCTACATGGCAACTCAATTTTATATTTTCAAAATGGGTTTATACAGATGTTGAATAATTTGGAAATAAAAGGCCTCATACAATGCTAGTAATATTCACGGCTTTCAGATTATGGATTTATCAGATTTTTCATATTTATTGCATAGGTAGTGTGCAATACCACACTGATGCTGGATTTTGCACTCTAGCGCATTTGTAAGCGAATCACGTTACGGTTAGCAACACCCAAAAGAAAATCCAAGCAGGTAAGGTACAGAGGAACTGTTCAGCACTGGCGGGACCACATGCCTGTATGTTCGAAGACAAAACTTATAATCCTTATTGAACGCTGTCAGTTTGGGCTTAGCTTCTGTGGTATCGGTATCCGTAGAGACACAGCGCCCCATTGAAAGAAAGCCATTATTGGGGACGAAATGGACATTGTTAGGAAAATAAACCCATTAAACAGGATTCTGTCATATGATAGACTTGTAAACACGGTGTCATGTCGGCCCTTAAGCCTGTTTGAACAGATAATGACTCCATTCCTTTCAAGCCATGGACAGTGTCAGAGTCAATCAACAACTCTGAGAGCGAAATAAGAATCTCGAGGTTAACCAAACGAACTGCAAATGAAGGCGGGCAAACAGTCACGTATGTCCGAAAGGATACGATAGATGACCTAATAGTGACTATGGGAACTAAACTGTCTTTATTTGTATACACAGGTGTACAATAGGCATCCTTGTAAGTTGGCGTTTAGTAATTGATTGATCTGTTACGGTTCTGGTACATGCATTGATGTCGTAATATCGAAAAATTGTAGCCGGCTCCAGTGACACTGAAAGATCTTGTTTGTCACATTAAACACTGTAGGCTTCTGAAGATCCCTGCACCACAAATGCGACTTTGTGAAAAATTTTTAAGCAGACAGTTATGAACCAATCAATTAAATAAATATATAACAAAGGTAACTTTCAGTCTTATACTACCTCAACGCATAACATGTTAATGATAGTCAAAGGGCCATGTGTTCTCAACCAGGATTTATGTATTTAGGTTTTCGTTATAATTCCAAATGTTACGTATAACATATGTTAACAATTCTAATTCATGGCAACACTTATTTAGTATGTTTCCAAGAAGAAAAAAATTGCCACAAAGACTCGAACTTGATATTCCTTGAGGGGCAGGCTTCGTTAGTTTACTGTATTATTGAGGATTTTTACATATGAAGACAAACGTTAACCAACATGGGACTTTGATAACACGTAGAAATACACACGTGAAAGTTACAGTAAAGATAATTTTTCTGGTTAACTTTGATCTTCATATTGTAAACTAAAAACACAGCGTCTCGGTTGAACGTTTGGCTTTTTTGATCGAGAGTGCATTTTTGGCGGGTTTTTAATAAACAACCATTTCTTTTATGCCCATATAACTTTTATCGGTACTTCCTCCAAGATGTATACTTCTGATTTGGAAATTTGCAGAAATGTGCTGCGATTTTGAAATTTGCACTTTCTTATCGTACCTCTCCGGAGCCGATTCTCCGCCTTATCGTACCATGTCCTTTGACTAGACATATATGAAGATCAGAAATTTAGACAGACACGTAATTGACAATACACATCTGGGACCGATTCCATAAAGCCATTGTACAAATAACTCAAAATTTGAAAGACGATTTTACACTTTCTTGGTGAGACCTAGAAACTAAAATTAGGACTAACTAGTCTGAAGACAAATGTACATAAACATGAGCTTCCAGTACTACAAACTAAGCACCGTGGCGACGTTTTTATGTATTTAGTCGGAAATAGCGTTGTGGAGCCGCCCCTTGGTGCAGGCATCGACTATTTGCTTCACATTTGAGCACGTTGGTTTGATTCAATCAGCCATAGACAGGTGAAATTCGTCAAACCCCCTGTTCTGGGCTCATTTTGACAGATCTGTGTTCAACATGAAGCTTTGGTAATTGATTACCTAATGCCCACCAGACACAGCTGCTCTCTACTTATCCCGTAGTCTGATTTGTTGCATTGATTCTGATTAATACGCAGAAGACATTAAGTATTAAAGAACAGGTGCGCTGTCTAGACGGATCACCTGAGCCTAATGAGTATGGGGTGCGGGCCGACCGTCTGGTGGGATCTGTAACCTGGCACAGCAGGTGCACTCAATCAGGTGAAGGATACAGGTATATATATTCATGAAACATATATAGCCCCACGAGAATGCTGACTCTTTGGGCTTTATTCAAATAGAAAAGCAAGACTGATTGCTTGTTGGGTTGATTGGTTGTTAGGCTAACTCTAACATAATGGCCGATGATCTGATATTTACCAAAATGTTAAAGAAAGGCTAAAATCAATATCACTGTCCATAAAAGAATAAAATAATGTTCGTAATACAAATGAACAACAATTGACAATACGTCATCGGCAATCTAAGGGAAGTAACTCAATGGGAAACCAATTTTGCTTACACGGTTTGCTTGAGTTATTTCCCTTATTCCAATCAGAATAGTTGAATGAGTGAGTGAGTGAATGCTTGGGGTTTAACGTCGAACTTAACAATTTTTCAGTCATGTGAGGACGAAGGAATCCTTATAGCGCATGTTATGTGTCTCCTTGTTGCAAGACGGATTTCTACCGCTCTTTTATCTAGTGCTGCTTCACTGAGACGCCTTACCGAAAGTAAGTAAGACGCCCCGCCCGAGGCATTGTACTGCATTATTCACGGTCAACCAGTCGTTGCACTATCCCCTCCATGCTGAACGATAAGCGAGGAAGTAACAACTTGCTCTTTTAAAGCTCTACCAACTGGGCTATCGGGACCGTACAGAATATTTGAATATACCTTTATATTCCGATCGTTAGCCTTAAATGAGAAAAAAAATTTAAAACACGACCTTATAGGCTGAAAAGAGCACTTTTTTCTATCTGGTGGTGCCAGCTGCATAATTTTGCGAGTTTTCCTCACCATACACGTAAAGCCTGAAAACGGCAAAACTGGCATAAATCGCTGCGTCCATCGCGTCCTCCATCTTGAACACCCTGTAATGCTTGGGGGGGGGAGGGGGCTTGGGGGGAGGCTCTTAGCCAATGAGAGTCCTTAAATCTGCCGGCTTGTTTGTGTAAACTCGGAACCTACGTCCAACATTCCGGTTTCCCGATTGTCAAGCGGAAAACGAACTGTACTGTTCGTTACCTTGCCTGAAAAAGAGTTCTACCTGAAATATACGAACTGCGCTTCGGCGGTTTCTGACGGAAATTCTCCTCCTAACACAGAAGACTTCAGGAACAGTTCTTAGGCAAAATGGAGTCGCCCACAGCGGATTTTGGCACTGACTTTATTTATAATTTATCAACTTATTACATATTACATATTAGAATTTATATGGCATGCACCTGCGAGGAAATGCATACTCTTTTCAATGGTATTTGTATGACATTTAAATTTTCTCCTCCTTTAATGGAAGTTCCCACGAATAAGCATCAGATCAATTTCCAAAACACACAAACCACTAAGAAAAGTGTATGAATTAAAAAAATAACACGGATTCATGTAAAAAAGCAGTTGTCAACAGTTTTCAGTGATTGGATCTGATTGACATCCACAAGTTGCTGCGAGACCTTCATGCTTACTTAATGATGATGGATCCGATTGACATCCACAAGTTGCTGCGAGACCTTCCTGCTTACTTAATGATGATGGATCCGATTGACATCCACAAGTTGCTGCGAGACCTTCATGCTTACTTAATGATGATGGATCCGATTGACATCCACAAGTTTCTGCGAGACCTTCCTGCTTACTTAATGATGATGGATCCGATTGACATCCACAAGTTGCTGCGAGACCTTCCTGCTTACTTAATGATGATGGATCCGATTGACATCCACAAGTTGCTGCGAGACCTTCCTGCTTACTTAATGATGATGGATCCGATTGACATCCACAAGTTGCTGCGAGACCTTCCTGCTTACTTAATGATGATGGATCCGATTGACATCCACAAGTTGCTGCGAGACCTTCCTGCTTACTTAATGATGATGGATCCGATTGACATCCACAAGTTGCTGCGAGACCTTCCTGCTTACTTAATGATGATGGATCCGATTGACATCCACAAGTTGCTGCGAGACCTTCCTGCTTACTTAATGATGATGGATCCGATTGACATCCACAAGTTGCTGCGAGACCTTCATGCTTACTTAATGATGATGGATCCGATTGACATCCACAAGTTGCTGCGAGACCTTCCTGCTTACTTAATGATGATGGATCCGATTGACATCCACAAGTTGCTGCGAGACCTTCATGCTTACTTAATGATGATGGATCCGATTGACATCCACAAGTTGCTGCGAGACCTTCATGCTTACTTAATGATGATGGATCCGATTGACATCCACAAGTTGCTGCGAGACCTTCCTGCTTACTTAATGATGATGGAAAGACGCAAGGAATATCCAAGGCGCCTGAACTTAATCAAAATCCAAATCGTGTACCATATAACCCAGTTGCGCTTTAATTGTTGTCGCGTATATATCCAACGTGGTGATTTCAATTAACGCACTGCTAGAACGGTCCCTACCCGTATTATAGGTCTACAAATTAAATTGAAATTAGACTCAGTTATGAATTATAGACACTTCTTCAATGTTTACTTAAAAGAGAATTTTGCAAAGAAAAAAAAGAGAAAATGTGGAAATATTTACACAGCACTGAAGTGGCACTTTAGGTGGGGGCCGAGTTGGGGGTTTTCAATCTACATCAAGACAGTATCTCTTCTTGTAGCTTAAGAAAATGGTCATGCATCTGCGATGTGACGTGAATCACGTGAATAATTTAGACGGGATGAAAAACAGAATAATGATAACGCAATTTTACATTACATGGACATCCTTATTTCACAGTAAGTGCTACCTTTTTATGTTAAAGCTACAATAGCAAGCGGCATCTTCATTTGAATAGAACATTGCTAGCACCTTTAGTCTGATTCTTTTGTTTGTTACCGAGGCCCGAGGCGGACATTTCGTATTTTTGTTTCATACTTCGTGTAAAGTTTGTTTGATTTATTTGATTATTGTTTTACGACGTAGTCAAGAATTTTTAACCTATACTAAGGGGGCCAGCATTATTGTTTTCATGTGATTTTATATTAAATGTGATGACAACGCAGTATTTTGAGAGACTCTAAACCAGCAAGATTTAATAAATCTGTCGTCTCTGATCTTACTCTCAGTGCTTTAGGCTTTTCTGCATTAACCAGGATTCTGTTAGTGAATTAAGCATCCTCGAGGCCTTTTCACTTTGCGTTTTACGCATGCTCTTATTTGTTAATTATAATGACCACGCAGCATGTTGGATAATTCTAAACCATTCTTATATATGTTAATGAACTCTGCATTTTTTTTATCCAACTCCATTGTGCCAGGGATGAACAGGTATAAATGCTCACTAACTGAGGTAAGAGGACAAGAGGACAAGTTTCGCCGAACACGTGTAACCACTTGCCAGCCAGGACACTGTCGTGGCTGCTCTGGTTTTACTCTGCAAGATGTAGCCTTGTATATTGTAACAGACTGCAAAGAAATGCGACAGTGTGATATAGTAACTGATCACATCCTGAAAACTGTTCATAGTATGAGTATTTTTTTTACTTGAAACTTCTTGTTTCCCTATCCCTTCAGTCCAGCTCAGGCTGGCTTACTCTCCGGCCGTTCGTGGGAAGGTATGCCGACAACCTGCGGATGGTTGTGGGTTTCCCTCAGGCTCTGCCCGGTTTATTCCTTTAACCTTAAAGTTCGGCGCCGTCGTATAAGTGAAATATTCTTGACGACGTTGTAAAACACCGATCAAATAAATAGATAAATCTTTCTCTGCAGACACTTTAACCTTCACATAGTATGAGAATTGAACCTTGCGCCAGTTAATCTACAGGGATCTTTCGTTATTATTTAATTAACTTTTAAACTGTTTGATTCACTGAATGACATTCATTTTAAAAGCGCTATTCAAGAATCGGTATATGTGTAATAAAGGTAAATCGCATCTGACTAACTGCATGCATGTAATACCACCTTAACAGTCATACGTGGTTCATGCAATCTGGAGGAATCCTTGTGGGAAGGTGATGTTTAACCTCTTGTGTCCTATTATAATAGGGGAGTTTCGAGTTCCAACTCCTCTTTCGTTTAAGGTAAAAAAAAAGCCCTGTTATACCATGTGACCTGTCAGAAATGTTCGCCAACTATATTTGTTTACATTTACTATAAAACTGGCATCGGACACTCTTAAAACTGAAGTGTTGCATTCAACACTGTAAAGAGACTTACGTTTCGGTACAGGCTAGAATACAAATCAGACAAAACAATAATCAAATTATTTAAGTGACGTCTAATTTTAATGAAATGTTTTAGTAGATAAAAAAAAACGAAGGAATAGAAAACGACAAAATACTCTAAGTATACAGATACAGGCCAGCTTTTCGAGAACAATCACGAATCTCAAGCAGCGCAAAGAACATTACTTAATACTAATGAGCAGCGTGACCTATATACTCATCACAGATCTGCAGAAAGTGCGTGAAAGACACAAAGACTAGCCAAAAATTTGCAGCCCACGCTGCTGTGCCAATCTTATAGATGGCTACAAGTGCAACGGGTAATTCTTGTAAATTTGGGGTCCAATCCACAATGCCAATTCTGGCTTAAATCATATTTTAAAAACAGAATGCTTTGTTTTGGGATCTGTAAAATGAACCTTTCACCCATTTGCCTTATGAAAGCATTTAAAATGTGGTCAAAATTTTTATTTCTAGAGCCTAAAAATAATGTAAAAGCATAATTTCAAATTCAGAAGTGTCTTTTGTTGAATTTAGTATGCTTTAATTGTACTCTTTCGTCCACAATTAATTCGTCCGAATGAACAAATGTCATTCCCTGTTATTTTGAATTTATTGTCTTTGTATTTTTGGGACGCTTTGCATGCTGATTGAGTGATACAAGTTTGAAGCACAGGCTTCAAAGTTTTTGATATATCCATTAAAGTGCCGCTTCAGTTCTAAGAGAGGCCAGGCGGAAATATCAAACGGATATGAAGGATACCCTATAGAATATACCTAGCACTACATTTCACATAAATTTACGATGAACAGCTCTATTTAACATCTATAAGTGAAGAGTTCTCAAAAACAAAATCTTAGGCAGTTTCCGAAAAATATTTCTTATGTGACGATGAATCAGGCAGATATGACATCAAGTAAGGCAGTTATGCTGGAATGACGTCATGCGCGTTTGAAAGTACGTCATTTGTGGCTATACGTCAGTGATGGTGATGTCAAGTGTTTCTGCACGAAGTAACACCAAATTTGGCAGGCAAATTTGGAAACGACAAAAAACTGTTGTTTCCGTGTTATCCTCCAAAACTAACAACAGCGGCTGAAATACAGAGCATTTTTTTGGTACAATGCAAGAAAGTAAGTCCGTCTGTTTCGATCCTTATCATTTAACCATGCTTTTAAGGCGAACAAGGCTTGACACTAAAGTAGCTCTTCAATTTACGTGTTTTTCAAGAACTGAAAAGTAGTGATAAGCCAGGGTTCATTGGTTTCTGACTAAGTCGTTTTGACCTTAATCAGTTGTTTGTCAGCTTTACGAAAAATTTCATCAAACTTTTTTCCCCACTGTGGTGACGAGAATTATCAGACTCGAAATGCTCGTGGTTCGCAGATTTAGGGACAGTGCTGAGACGTCAAACGTTAATATGTAAGTAAATGGAAAATTAATTGTTTGGACTGTGTACTGCTTTCTGTTACCCCCGCTTAGCTTCCTGTCAATGTCCACCCTTTTACAAGAACGATAACTCTGTTAGGAATCTCGCAGTGCCGTTTAAATGTGATAAAATAACGTTATATGTTTAACACGCCACATTTCAAAGGTTCAATGTGCATGACTGTGATCTGGCATTCAGATAAAATGAATGAGCTTTGTTACATTCTGAAAGGCTCCACGCACACAACACAGAAATTTTCCAATCCTTTGCTCCAGGCAAACAACACAGAAATTTTCCAATCCTTTGCTCCAGGCACACAACACAGAAATTCTCCAGTCCGTAATTAGCTGAATACTTTAAACAGTCAGAGTGTAGTGGTCCACTAGTCCTTAAGACTGACGGCTGGACTGCAGATGTGTGTTAAGAGATTTTGAGATACCTGACAAGGCCCGCTGGTTTGTATTATCCACGGGTACATTTACCATTTTGCTTAAGTGACTTCATATTTATTTATTTATTTGTTTGTTTATTTATTTATTTATTTATTTACTGGTGCTTTCTGTCTGTGTCCAAATCATTCGACGAAGGCAGAAAGCACCAGTAAAATAAATAAATAAATACCTTGACTGTCAACAAACTTCGGCTTAAATACCTACGAAATCTCATTTTGCCACAAAAATGACATCAAAGGAACATCAAAATATGGATATGCTAAACTACAAAAGCTTGTTCGACAGTGTTATCTTTTAATGGCATTTTTGATTCCTCTGTACCGAACTGGATTCTAAAAGATTGTTTGCACGCGTCCTTGGCCTGATCAGTACCCGTGGTGGGTGAGAATTTCAATGAGGTACATCCTCTTGGGATACAGCATTATCTAAAGCATAATCAGGAATGTAGAGTTTCAGACATCCGGGTTAGTATACTATAAAAGATAAAACTGTAAAACTGTTCTACGGGACAATGTATATTGCTTACTGACGTTGGGGCGACAACATATCGCTTTCAACAGAGTAAGGTGTTAATTTTTTTTTATTTACTGGTTTTAGGGCCACTTTCCTGGCGGATATCGTGGCCCATCAAATCAGTGTTTTATTTTTATTTTTTTAACACATGAATATTTTGGTTACATAACAGCAGTGCGTTGGTATACTATTTACATAAGTACATGAGTCAATTAGTGGGATTAACCTCTTTGTGGTAGCATGTTATAGCTTATTGTATAGGTTCAAATGCTGCCATGGTCATTTAACAGAAAGGGGATAAATAGTAAGCTATTTACAGAGATTAACGTTATCTTTACATTAGAAATACATAGATCTGCATTAAAGAATTACAATGAGTTGCCTATACAGAAATTTACACAGAGAGAAAACAACAGTAGTGCTTTTATTTATTGGTTAACAGGTGTTAAACAAAAAGAATTCCTATTTATACAAAAACAAAGTGAACAAACCAGTATGTACAAGATTCATGGTGAACACAGTTCACGTTCATGGTTGAATTACACAATGGGTCTATACCATTTTAAATAATGAGGCAACTGGAGCTGTTATATAGTGACAGAATTTGAATATAACACAGTTTTGATCGAGTGAACAAATTTTATCATGTTGAGGTAAATTTACAAGAGCTTATTAACATTTTTTCAACACTGTGTCTCAGGTGTGTGATAAGTTAAATCCTCCATTGCGGTTGAGAGTGGGATGTTTAATCCGTACGAAAATGGCTTCCTTAACCCTCTCTCAAACCAATGGGGCTCCTTAGATAAAATATTTGCGTTATCCCCATTAAAACTGTGACCTGAATTACATAAATGTTGGAAAACAGCAGAATTATAGCCACTAGATGCGGGTTTTTTGATGTTGTTTAACACGGTTACTTAGTGGCTGCTGTGTTTCACCAATATATAAATCCCTGCATGAATTTTCACCACATTTTATTTCATACACCACACCACTTGCCTTGTCTTTGATGGGCTTGTCCCTAGGTCGAATAAGAGATGTTCTCAGTTTCTGATATGGTTTTACGGCTGTTTTTGTAGAATGTTGCCCGAAAATTCCTTTGATTTTTTCGATAAACCTTGTACATAAGGTAGAGTTATAGTACTAGTAGTACTTGTTTGTATGTCAGTGGGCGTCTTGGGGAGATTAGTTTTTAGGGTATTGTGAGTGGTCCAGCTTTGATAGCCACGGGTTTTCAGTGCTTTTTTTTATGTGGGTGTTCTCAACCTGTAAAGCAGCGTCATTGCTTATTGCTGTTTTAGCCCTTTTAAAGAGTGTTGTAACTACACCTATAGCGCAGCGTAATGACCCAGGAGTCCCTCACCAATGCGGTCGCTGTGAGTTCAAGTCCAGCTCATGCTGGCTTCCTCTCCGGCCGTACGTGAGAAGGTCTGACAGCAACCTGCGGATGGTCGTGGGTTTCCCCGGGGTTTCCACCCACCATAATGCTGGCCGCCGTCGTATAAGTGAAATATTCTTGAGTACGGCGTAAAACACCAATTAAAAAAATAAAAAAACTACACCTAGTTTTTGATTAAGTGGGTGGTGTGACAGAATGTCCAAATAAAGGGCTATGTGTGCAAGCTTTCGGTATATAGTTACCTCAATTGTCCGCTCCTCATTAACCGAAACTAAGGTGTCCAAAAAGGAAATTTGATGATTTGTCATTATTTACATAGTAAACTGTGTATAACACAGTTTTACAGAGTTATCTTTTAAAGTATAATCAGTTTAACCGAGGAAGGATCACGTTAACAAGATGTTCCTGGAATTCTCTGGGATTATCTGCGGTCTTCATTCTTGCACTCGTTGACTGGCTCCTGCGATTAAACTACAAGTTCTTCAATAATCCTTAGATTTCTTTTATACTGTCATAAAACTGCCAGCTTTGTGGAATTCCAACAGAACAACACAAAACATTAAAACGTCTTAAAATGTGCCGTATTCCTTTGGTTATGAAATTGCTATAATCCATACATTAGAACACATTTTCACAAGTTGGTTCTCACTGCGTTCCCGGCACTAGCAGATGTGAATGTTGTTTTACGTCATTGTTAGCAAATATGTATGTTGTTTAACGTCATTGTTAGCAGATACGTACGTTATTTTACGTCATTGTTGGCAGATATGTATGTTTTTTACATTATTCCTAGCAGATATGTATGTTGTTTTACGTCATTGTTAACAGATATGTATGTTGTTCACGTTATTGTTGGCGGATATGTGTGTTCCTTTACGATATTTCTAGCAGAAATGTACGTTATTATTAATAGAGAAATAAGTTGTTTTAGCAGATATGTATATTATTTTGCATAATGCCTTGCTAGCGGATATGTTTTTTACTTTGTGTTATTTCTAGCAATTATGATGGAGTTTCACGTTTTTAGAGATTTACATTATTTTGTAAACTATTGTCGCAGCTGGCAGGAATTTAACGTTATTTCTAACATATATGTGTGCAAATAGAGCGTTATCTCCGGTATGGGTAGCTCGATCTTTCAGTAAAGTTTTAAATCGTTTCCATCGGGAATACACTGGGATTTCATTACTTCAAGCAGAATACGTCTGAGCTTTTAGCAAGGGCGACTATAGTTTTATGGGTTTTTTTCTAACATATATATATGTCTGGCCGCGATAGCGCAGTTGGTAGAGCGTCCGCTTCGGAAACGGTAGATCCAGGTAAATTCTGTGTCGAGTCACACCTAAGACCTTAAAAGAGGAAGTTGTTGTTCAGCATGAAGGTGATTGTGCAACAACTGGTTGACCCGTATCAGTATAATGGCTCGGGTGGGACGGCTTCCTTGCCTTTGGTAAGGCGTCTCAGCGAAGCAGCACTAGATAAAGGAGCGGTAGAAGTCCGTCCTGCGACAAGGAGGCACATTACATGTACTCTAAGGATTCATTCATCGTCAAATGAATGAAAAATTGTTAAGTACGACGTTAAACCCCCAAGTACGCACTCACTCACTCTAACAGATATGTCTGTAGTTTTACGATAATTAACACAAATCTAAAAGACAGATAGTCTAACAATTCATTCACATTAAACATTCACACATTCACATACTCAGTGCAAAATGATTACGCTGTGTGATAACAAACATTTTAAACACGTAGTCAAAGCGGTAAAAAAACATCCATCGAGGTTTTGAGGCGTTTTACAAATAATTCAATATTTTATGCGTTCTCCCGTTTTAACCATGCAGAGCCGACGTGACATAGAAATCTTCCTGATAACATATCGTTGTAATACAGTTACATATGTAGACAAAGAGGAGGGGAGTGGGGAAGCTTTGGTTTTGGCAACGGTTCTTCTTGCGACAGACTAAACACGTCTGAGCATCGATCCTATCTCGACGTTCCCATTATGTCATTTCTGTAAGCACTGAACAATTTTTACACTCAACAGACAGCTATAGACTTCCATAATTTATCCTTGAGGCCAATAAAGTCTGTAATAACTTAAGTCCAATGTTGCATAAGCTCGGCCCCCTGTGTATCATTATATTCCATAACATTGCGTTGCTCATGGACACATATATCGACTTACCACTTAACTAGATTGTATTAACACCCAAATGCCATTAACGCGAATGCATAAGGTGTCATCATTATAAATTGATTAGGGCAATATCCTGCCAATTTATAAATATGTATGTGTGGCGTATTGTGATTGGTGCTTTTCAGTAGGTGTGTCCGGTATCTGTTACACAGACTTCCCATTAGGTCAGATCTCGTGACACCGCACCAAACTTGGCATCCGGCCAAATGAGTCATTTATTAATGACGTCGTTCTGGTAGAGTTCCCGTTAACATACAGGTGTATAGTGTATATGTTTACCACTAACATACCAAGGTATGTATGTAGATAAAAACTGTATCACTCTCGCGTGTGTGATGCCCGTGCCAAATTCCACGTCTGGAGATTTTTACCATACCAGGTCACTGTTACAATATCTATCACCATACATTACATCAAAAGATCAGTGAAATGAAAACAATCATACCTTGTAAGGAAAAATTATTTCATTTGATTTCTCAAAATGTAGCCTACCATGGTCGTAGGCCAGAGACTTGCATTCAAGCTTGTGTAAATTCAAACCTAAGACTTTCAAATGGGCCATTTCGGCACTTTGCTGCCCAGGTGATACTTACCATGAGGGAATAGGCCAAGTACCGGTTGGCAAATTGTCATCAAACTATTGCGACTAAATGTGATGTCATGTCTGGTGTCTGTGGATTGGTGTTCCAGTGAGGTAGCACCATTAACACGGCGGTTTACGATTGTTCTATTTGGAGTCATATTTATTTGGTTAATTGCATTTGGGCAACATCGGTCAGCATTGTGTTTTTTTTGGTGGGGGGGGGGGGGGGGGGCAGAGAAGCCGGAAAGCTCACGAACAAATGCAGGTTGCTAGAAGACCTTCAAATCTTCCCATGCACCATTGCAGAGGCAGCCAACATGAGTTGAACTTGAACTCACAGTGATTACATTCATTAAAAGCTCCTGGGTCACTGTGCTGTCCTGGCACGCTCACCACTAGTCCATTTTCTTTTTAAAAAATACCTTGCATGAAAAAAAAAATACAATTTTGTCAATTTTTCATAACCATTGTTATTGTTTCATGGAGACAAAAATCTTCTCTCGATCGCCACATTTAGATCCATTCTATTTAATAGAATATACCAAGTGGAAAAAAAAAAACGCTCAACGCTATAAGTCAAAGCCACAGTCCGATTTTATTGATCAAAAAGAGAAGTTTTTGCTAGATTATGTGAATAGGAGAAAATAATATTTCACAGTCTGTACTTTAAATTTAAATATCCGCTCGATCCATCTATCACGGTCAAAAAGGGAATTCGTCAGGCAAACATTAGCCGTTCTCTTGGTTTACCATGTCTTTATACGTGGTTTTCTTGGTTTGCCATACATCACTCGTGACATTCTTGGTTCGCCATACATTTACACGTGACATCCGTGGTTTACAATAAACACTTGGTTCACCATAAACAAGTGGCATTCATGGCTTACCATGCACACGTGGCATTCTTGGCTTACCATGCACACGTGGCATTCTTGGTCTACCATATATTTACACGTGGCATTCTTGGTTTGCCGTACACACGTGGTATTTATGTTACATAAAAAATGTAGGTGCAGTGAAAACAAAGATACACAATAAACAGGCGTGTGGCTCGTAGAAGAAGTCCAACGACCGAGCCTTGACTTGTATAGTAGGGCCGTAATACCCCCGTTAATACAGAACTGCCGCACTGTTTCAAGGGATATACAAACAATGATGTTATCTCGACTGTGTCAAATTGGATGGGATTGTCTCTTTTTTGATCTCCACTTGGACCGCCATGAGCCAACGCCATGTAGATATTTCTTACACATCCCGCCATTTGTGCGATGGAACGGAGCTTATTTATTCCCTGTGCATGGTAAAAAAGCCATTACTGTTGATTGGTCTCTCTTGTTTTCATACATCATTAGGCTTAAAGCATAGATGCCGAAAACGGAATTCTTCCGGATTTTGGCTTATATATGCATTCTGATAATAAGCCGATAGCATTTTACACAAGCAGCCCTGATTACAGTCTGTACACATTAAATATGGCATCGTTATCGTCTAAACTGACCAACTGTAGCTTTGGTTTCCTTCACAACACCCTTCAAATTTAGACGAAATTTTTTTACCAGTCTTCACAGGCTCCAAGAAATCCCATGATGCGCGGATTCAGAGCAACAGATTCAGGGTTGCTGAGTGTCTACGTTTGGAGTTGGTTTCGACGCTAAATATTCTACTCATGTTTGCAAATTGGCCATGCTATTTGAGGTATGAGTTACCGTCGTAAATCGGGGAGGAATCAGCCGCCGGGAACGTCGGGCAACTCTACCTTTACCATACAGATGGAGTCTGTTCTCATCTACAGAAGGAACATGTCTGTTTACCAGATTGGCTTCTAGCCCGATTTTCCCCAGCCTACATCTGTCTTTCCCTCATGACAAAGCTATTCTTTGAACTTAGTATTTGTGCTCAAAATACATCATGGGTCGAGTCACACCTAAGACTTTAAAAGAGGAAGTTGTAACTTCCTCGCTTGGCGTTCAGCATGAAGGGGATAGTGCAACGACTGGTTGACCCGTATCAGTATAATGGC
Source organism: Liolophura sinensis (assembly GCF_032854445.1). Taxonomy (NCBI): domain Eukaryota; kingdom Metazoa; phylum Mollusca; class Polyplacophora; order Chitonida; family Chitonidae; genus Liolophura; species Liolophura sinensis. Next base: position 7,764,622 of record NC_088299.1, read on the forward strand.
TCGGGCGGCGCAGTTTATTTGCCTTCGGTGAGGCGTCTCAGTGAAGCGGCACTAGATAAAAGAGCTGTGGAAATCCGCCCTGCAATTAGGAAGCACATTACATGCACTCTAAAGATTCCTTCGTCGTCACAGGACTGAATAATTGTTAAGTACGACATTAAACCCCAAGCACTCACTCACTCACTCAAAATACATCAATCGAGAGACCTGTTATCAAACCCAGGTTGGTTCATGCCAAAGATTTAAAAAAAAAAGATAAAAATTCTATACGTCGCTTGGCGTTCAGCACGGAGAGTTTAGGTCCGGTGGCAGCAGCACTTTGGTCACATGGACTTGCTGTACCACAAGAAGACACAGTACATGTACACACACCTAATAACTCGTCGTCGACTTATGTCGTGATGCACAAACGTATGCTACCAGCTGACTTTCCCTCACGACACAGCTATACATGTATCATAGGGACTTCAATTGCGACTTTTCACGAACATTACATACAGACACGTGAACTGTAAGGGAGTTATAGCATAAAGAGTAACACTAGAGCAGCCACGGCAGTATGACAGTTGACAAACGCTTTTGGGTTTTGGTCTAACAGTTTATCTACATGGAAATGGCTAAAAGAAAAGACACCAAATTAAAAGAACCTGTGTTATTTCGGGAAGAAGTGCGAACACATGCCTAAACAACAACAGCAACATTTTTCTGACGTGCTTGGTTATTATATAAATAAACTTTTCACGTGGAATTCTTAATAGGCCATGGGATACGCCATTCTCGGGCTATAGAAATAACTCGCGCCTTATGGGTTAAAATTTAAAAACCACAACATAGCTGTGGTTTTGATTTTCTGAATGTGTGCGATTTTTGTTACTTTGCACTGCAATACCACAGAAAATTTAATCTGGGATGTGGGATGAATACATATACATTTTGTCTGATGTTCTCTTTTCTATTAAAAAAGTAACAAATTACACGCCGCCTAGCACGATGGTATAGGCAGAATTAGATAAAAAATGTAGTGATCTAACTTGCAATTTATTAGTCTGTGGTCTAGAATTACTCAAAATCCTGGGTTGTCACACATTTATTAAACAGTATAAAAAAAAAACCTAGCAAAGGAACCAGGCCTTGAGGCAATGTGTTATATAGGCCTGCATTAAAAAAAGAAGAACGGCAGAAAGCGAGGCATTCCAAGCACATGGCCGACTCAAGCACATTTGCCAGTCTCCTCAAAAATTAACCCATTTCAGTAAAACTTTCATCCTCATCTTCACTAATAACTAGGATTTCTATGAAATAAACGACTCATTTTCAGATGCGATTAAAGCTCAAAGAATTCGTAAAGAAGTGTTTTTACAGAAACAGGTATCGTGGGCCACATCGTCATGTTACACACTCCCGAAATGTGAACACATTAACATGTCGCCTGGAAGACAATCCTTTAACACCGTTGTAAAAGACTGAGGATAAGGCTGACTCCAGAAGCTAGATCCGATTTTGGCATGAAAAAAATAACATGAATAAGACATAAAATGTGGATTTGCAAAACTACAAAAGCTTGTTTGACAGTGTTATCTTTTAATGGAAGTTTTGATTCCTCCGTATTCAACAAGATTGTTTTGCACGCGTCCGCGGCCTGATCAGTGCCTGCGGGATGTGAGAATTTCAAGGAAGTATGTCCCTCTTGGGAGCATTATATAAAAGCATGTTCAGTTCAACGGAGGAAATGTTACGTTAACAAGATGTTACTGAAATGTTCTAAGGTTGTCTGCAATCTTCATTGCAGATGTGTGTCTTGTTTTACTTTATTGTTCGCAGATATGTATAGGGTTTTTTTTTTCGTTATTGTTAACAGGCATGTGTGTTACTTTACGTTATTGTTAGCATATATGTAAGTTGTTTTACGTTAATGCTAGCAGCTGTGTATCTTGTTTTACGTTAATTTGTTAGCCGATATACATGTTGTTTTATGTAATTCTTAGCAGATATGCATGTTGTTTTATGTTAGTCTCAGCAGATATGCATAAGGTTGTTGTACGTTATTGTTAACAGATATGTATGTTGTTTTACGTTATTCTTGGCAGATATGTATGATGTTTTACGATATTGCTAGCAGATATGTAGCACAAATGAGGGAATTTCACTGTATTTTTGTAGCACATTTTTATCACATTTCTAGAAGAAATGGATGCAGTTTCACCATATATCTTGCATAAGATTTACGTTCTTTTTAGCCGATATGTATGTTGTGTGGCGTTATTGTTTGTAGGTATGAATGTTTGTTTATGTAATAGTTAGTAGATATGTTGTTTGCTTTGCGATATAAGTTTTACGTTTTTCTCTATCCAAAACGAAATATGTATTGACATTACTTTGTAAACTATTATTATAAATGGCAGAAGTTTAGCATTGTTTCTAACACATATTTGTGGAGATAAAGCGTTATTTCTAGCATAAATGGCTCGACTTCTCAGCGGAGATAGCTGAAGTTTTAAACTGCTTCTAGCAGGAATATATACGGTTTTATGTAACTCCAAAAAGTCACGTCTGTGTTTTTTAGCAATGCCGGGTGAAATTTTATTTATTTTAGATGGTGGGTGTTTCTCTAGTTTTAATGTGTTTAACACGTATCTAACAGTCAGAAAATTTAGTAATTCTTTAATATTAAACAGATGAAGAGTTACTCAGTGCAAAATGATGATGCTGTTTGATAACAAACATTTTAAACACGTTGTTAAAGCGGTAAAAACGTCATTTAAAATTTTATGCGTTCTCGTGCTTAAGCCATGCAGAGTCGAGATAACACAGAAACTTTCGCTGAAGGACTGTTGCGTATGTATGCGAAGGGGGGCTTTGGTTTTGACAACACTTCTTTTGACGACGGACTAAACACGCCTGAGCATCGATCCTATCACGAGGGTTACCATTATGTCAACTCTGTGCACACTGCACACTTATTACCCTCCTCAGACAGCTATACACTCCCATTATGAAGCCCTGAAGGTCTTATGTGCAATTAAAATCTGTCAATTCTTAAGTCCAATGTTGTTTAAACTCAACTTACTTTGTATCATTATATTCCATAATATTGCGTTGCTCATGGACATATATACCGTCTTACCACTTAGTGAGATTGCATTAACACTCAAATGCCGTTAACGCGAATGCATAACGTGTCATCATTATAAATTGATTAGGGCAATATCCTGCCAATTTATAAATATGTATGCGTGGGATATTGTGATTGGTGATTTCGGTAGGTGTGTCCGACATCTGTCACACAGACACCGCAGCAATCTTGGCATCCGGCCAAAGTCATTTATTGATGACGTCATTGTGGTAGAGTTCCCCTTAACATACAGCTGTATAATGTATATGTTTACCGCTAACGTACCAAGGTATGTATGTAGATAAAAACTGTATTACGCTCGCGAGTGTGATGCCTGGGCTACACTTTCAGTAAACATGAAATTTATCGAAACATCAGTGAAATAAACAAAACTTATCTTGTAAAGAAAAATTATTAGTGGTTCAAACCATTTAGGCCTGAATCCCTATTGTATCTGTTCGAATTATTATTATTATTTTCGGCATTTGTGATACATTTTATGAGAAAACGACAAATGGTCCATTCAGGAAGCTTTAGTATGTTTTATGAATGGATGTGAAGTTGTGCTTTTTGGCTTTTGGAAACATTTGGTCGCGTGACTTTGCGACCGCATTGGATTTTATCCCAGCCTAAAAAAATCTTCTCGTCCAAAACGGGTGATGCGATTGAGCTGAAATTTAAACGGTAGTTGCACAAAGCCTAGGCACATTCAGGGTAAGACTGCGAACTTTCTCCGTTGGATATTGTACTACATCGCATTGGGTAAAAATGTCATGTGACAAACAAATTCGTTTTTTGCTAATAATTTCTACACCTCTACAGATGATGTCCGGCAAATAATCCTATCTGTTGTTCTGTTGAACGCGGGTTCCGAAATTGCATATTTTGCGAAACCGGAAGTGGATGTATCTCCTTAATAAATGAAGCTAGAGATACGATCTTAAGGCCTAACATCATCCCAAGGCAAGGGGACAAATTCTGCATAACCGGAAATGACTTCAGCAAACCGGAGGTAGTAAGCACCAAAAAAGTCGCAATTTTTACACTTTACAAAACTGAAAAACTCCTGCAGGTAAAAAGACTCAACAGAAATTCATGAGACTTAGATATGTGGCAGACCCGAAGATGTGTTCTTGCGAGTAAAAATTTGGGTCACGTGACCTGGCTGCCATTTTGGATTGAAGTGAAACCATTTGACGGTAATTTTCTCCAGCACCCAATGTTAGATCGTTTTGAAATTTACCACAACCGTTCACTGAACCCTTTTTGGAAGGAGAAAGAATGCAATGTGTATGCAAATTAGTTTTTAATTAATACAGCGGAAGTGATGTCCTGATTACGAATCAGGTGTTATTTTTGTCTTGTGATGTATACTTTTGTTGGAAATATTCCACCATATTTACAGGTCTGGTGACATAAAACTCTTAGAACTCTAAAGCTGAAAATCGCTGGGTGAAAAGGACTATATATGTATTACACGTATGTTGAAAATCGTTGAGCTGTGTTACAAAACAGAATACACGCACGCCTTCAATTACTGTCCAAAGGTCGATTAAATAGATTTTGCACATCTATATATACATGCTAAATAGTTTACATACAATACACTAATGACTATACGCTTTCTGATTAAGTTGGTTACATATCAATGCATAGACAAAATTCAAGTAACCGGAAGTGACACCACATACGCCTGAAACACCGTGTTGACACCCGGCATAGCTGCTTTAGCCGCTATATTTTCCTTTGATTTCACAATAGATGTACCAAGGTCGAAAGCCGGATGCATGCGTTTAAACCTATGTAAGATCAAATCTAAGATTTTCAAATCGCTTTCTACTCTTTCCTGGCTCGGTGGATACTCACCATGAGGGAATAGGCCAAGTACCGGTTGGCAAAGTGTTCATCAGACTATTGCCGCTAAATGTGATGTTATGTCTGGTGTCGGTGGATTGGTGTTCCAGTGAGGAAGAACCATCAACATGGCTGTTGCTTGGAGTCACACTGACGGACACCTCGAGGAAACAAACAATGAAAAAGAACAAAGGTGTAAACACATGCTTTTTATGTATTTGGTTTACCTCACTTGTACGACATCGGCCGGCCTTGAGATAGGGTGGGTGTGGGCAGGCAGGCAGAGATAGGGGAAAACTCACCAACATCTGCAGATTGCTAGAAGACCTTCCCATGTACGACCGGTGAGGCAGACAGCATGAGCTGAACTTAAACTCACGGCGATTGCATTGGTTAAAGGCGCCTGGGTTATTGTGCTGCGCTGGCACGTTAACCACTAGGCCACGCATGCTTTTTAAATTTTAAATAATCTTGAAAAAATACCCTTGAGGAAATAACTAATACAATTTTGTAAATTTTACCGCAGCATAATCAATGTGTTTGGAGAAAAAATCTTTCCTCCGTCGAGATAATTATATCCAATTACAACTCTGCAGGGTAGATTAAAGCATGTAAGAAAGGTTTTCCATACCAGAAAAAAAGCTCTCAACGCTATAAGTCAAAGCAAAAGTTGAATTTTACTGATCAAGAAGACAAGTTTTTGCAAGATTATGTGAATCGTAAAAAAGAATATTTCACAGTTTGTACATTAAATTTAAATATCCACTCAGTCCATCTATCACAGTCAATAGGGTAATTGGTCAGACAAACATCAACCGACCTCTTGGTTTGCCATACACATGGCATTCTGGGTTTACCATACACACGTGATATTCTTGGTTTGCCACACACACGTGGCATTCTTGGATTACCATACATTTACACGTGGCATTCTTGGTTTAGCATACACACGTGGCATTCTTGGTTTACCATACATTTACACGTGGCATTCTTGGATTACCATACATTTACACGTGGCATTCTTGGTTTACCATACACACGTGGCATTTATGTGACAAAAATGTGGGTGCAGTGAAAACAAATATACACAATAAACAGGCATGTGGCGTAAGGCCAAAAGTCCAACGATTGTTTCTAGGACATACAAAAATGATGTTATCTCGACTGTGGCAGTTTGGATGGGATTGTCTTTATTGACTTATTTATTTCGTGTGCATGGTGCAAAAATCCATTACTGTTGATAGGTTTCTCTTGCTTTCATACATCATTAGGCTTAAAGCATAGATTCCGAAACTGGACCTGTCGAATTTGGCTTATTTATGCATTCTGATAACAAGCCTACAGCATTTTACACAAACAGCCCAGATTACAGTCTCTACACATTAAATATGGCATCGTTATCTTCTAAACTGACACCTATAGTTAGATATGAGATTTTTATAGCCGGCAGAATGTAGTCCGTAACTTTACACTCAGACTTGTCGCAAGTCGTGTAATAACATTGGATACCATCTGAGAGTGTAATAGGAAACCTTATCTGTATGAAACATACTGGGTTCAACATGAGTAAAATCGTTGCCCTTTGTGGTATAATGTAACAGATATTTTATGGTTTTTCGCCAAAAAAGTGGAAAACGAAAAAAATAAACGCACTTTGATTTGTCCATTCTTTGTCATACACAAATGGAGCCTTGACCCCTTTTCACTTGACTTGGATTCGCTCTTTCCTCCTTTAACAAAAGTTAAATTCCATATTTTTAAAGACTGTAAAAAATACAAACATGTATATCACAAAATTTGAAGACAGAAATAAACAATCTGGTTATCCGGTACTTCTCAGCATACTCAATATGTCTAATACTTCGGACAAAAAACTTACCGTCATATCACGCACTTCCATCCGTCATTCAAACGGCAAAAATTTACACTCGATAATCACACAAGATACATATAGACATTTAATATTTTAAAATGGATAAAATTTACATAATTTGCATTAAAGTGAAAAGGCATTATAAACAGTCTATTCTAAATATTCGACATTTGAACAATGGACAGTGTTAAACAATGGACAGTGTTAGACTAAAGCGTCTGTCTATGTTCGACTCTAGCCCAGCCTTAAGAAGTTAGATGATATCTTTCCATTCCTGGGCCAGATCATAATCATACATTAATGTCCACCCAATAAGCCCCTGGACATTCTCTTTTAAATATACTCTCTCTTTTAAAAGAAGTTAAGAACTACCAGACCCGACGCCAGATAGCGCTCTTGTAGCCAGCATAACGCAGGAGTTATCACTTGGGAGACCAGCTGCAGCTCTGGTTTCCTTCATAATACGTTTCAAATTCAGACTAAATTTTCTTCTCGATTCTCAGACGCCCTAACAAATCCCATGATATGCGAATTCAGAATAACAGATTGATTCAGGTTTGATGAGTGTCTAAGTTTGGAGTTGGTTCCGACGCCAAATGTTCTACTCATGTTTGCAAATTGGTCCTACTGTTTGTATGGTGGAAGTCCGAGTTAATGTCGTAATCAGGGGAGCAATCAGTCGTCCCGTTCGTCTGGTAACTTTACCTTTACCATATAGATGGAGCCTGTTCTCTTGTGGTCGAAGCAACGTGGTCTGTTTAACAATTGGCAACAAAACTGGCTTTTGGCGAACATGTAATTTGTCCGATCTTACCTCCATGACATTGCTATAAACTGCCTGTAAATTTAGCATTTGCTCTCATGGAACATCAGCGTGTAAGATGTAAGTATTTGTGTATTTAGCACTTGCTATCATAACACACAAACTACCTAGCCATTTCATGACTGTGGACGACTAAGGTAATTCATTTTATCAAAAGCTGTTGTCGTTCTATTGCATGCGTAATAAACCATGACGCTCTGTCATGCTGGACGACTCTGGATTTTGATAAAAAGCTAGTACCTGAGGCAGACGTAGTAACAGTACATATTCACATGTGAGGTCATGGCGTTTTGCTCACATGTGGACTTATGGGAACAAAGTAGACATAAGTACCAAGACCAAGACCAACAGCCGTATTTCACAACATGATACAGCGACAACCAGGTAACAGCATTGAAAGACAAAAGGTAAAAGCACCAGAATTGGTAACTGACATAGAATGTATGTAAAGATAAAAAATGGGTAGTGTACCGAGGGCTGTATGTACAACATTTATTTCACAGTACACATCCCGGCTGAATGACAAGATTCACATATGTATAAAAGGCTTTGAACATTTATATAGGACTCCATAAACGCAAATTTTACATGCTAAAATGTTACCCGGTAAATGTACCACCTGGTTAAAGTGTATGTCTTCAGGGATTGTGATGTAAATGAAACTACAGTTCAACAGAAATGTTTTTAACTTTATTATAGCAATTATGTGGCCGAAATGATTCCCTTGCGATGTGCAGATCAAATTCTATCCAATACAGCAATAAGAATGTATAATTATTCAAAAATATTAAAAATCTCTGACTGTATGTAAAGGGGTACACAGTTGAGGCTTATAGGCGGGACAGGGCTGTTTTCACACTTTGCCAGTGGCGTCGTACTTATACAGCAACTGTTACAGTTGAAATTCAAATACTATTCACTAGTATATACAACATACAATGTTGTATGGGTAAATTTGTTGCAGTATTACGTTAAAATCATGCATAGGGAATAAGTTGCGATGACTTTCGATAAAGCCTCTACTTGACGCCATATTCATTGCCTTCACTTTTTCTTAAATAAAACGAACGAGTATTTTTTTAAACTTCAACAATCCATAATTAAAGGTACAAGGGAAATACATATTTCCAGGTGAATGCTTTCAGTTTTGCTACTATACAAGTATTTATCCTTGACACAATCGAAATACTTCCGATATTAAACCGTTTTTTTATTGTAAGCGATGTGACAGGTGTTTTTTTGTGGTAAGCGATGTGACAGGTGCTTTTTTCATTGTGAACGATGTGACAGGTGTTTTTTAGGTGCTGTACATTTATTCAGCAGATGAGAATCTATTTTGTTTTGCTTCAAATAAAGTATATTGTAGGTCCTTTTTGTTACACAGGGAATTTGCATAGAATGGGTTTAAGTTCCGCAGACCTAATACAAATTACATGCAAATTAATATATTTTATACAAGTGGAAAATTATTTTCTTCGATAGAGAGGTTGTCGTTAATTACGCATGTGTGAAAAATTACTTTGCAAACATGGATACAATGAGAAATTACATGACAAGTTTAAAGACAATCACACACGTTAATAAAAGGTTACTGTTCAAGAGACGATTTTTACAAATAATAATGTACTGTTACGAACTTCAGTAAGATGAAACACAGAAAGTCTCAAATGCCACTGAAGAGTATAGTCTCGTCAGATATCTAACCAGGCAACGTTTACCCTTGAAATTCAACATTAATTTTACATGGACATCAGAAGAACAAAAACATAGCGGAACTGCCAATGACAGCTTGTCAGCGTATTGGCGAGACCAAAATCTGTGAGAATGTGAGAAGAAATGTATCACATCCCATCTTTTGAATCATCATTTAAAAGGGAAGTTGCACAGAATTAAAAATTACAGTTATTTGTACGAATCGAAAACTATCACCCTAACTTTAATTACCAGTGCCATGCTCTTCGTTGTACTGCACGAAAAAGCGCTCGTATTCGCTGAGTTGGTGCCAGAATCCCGGATTGGGGTTGGCTTGGGGACGGACTGTACGGATTCGTCTCATGGAGTCCTTCAGGGACATGCTGCAGTATTTGATCAGATAACCCGCACATACGCTGACAGATCGGCTCACTCCGCCCAAGCAATGTACGAGCGTTCTTCCTCCATTTTGCTGCACGTGATGTATTTTGTCCACGCAGCTGTCCAGATAAGTTAACAGATCCGCGTTTTCGTCGTCAAACATGTAAACGTGCATGTAATCTAAGGGGAAGTCTAAAGAATCCGTTTTCATTGAAGGCAACTCTTCAGCTGTGTTTATAACACAGGTTATATTGTACTCTTTTAGCACATCCGCTTGAATCGAGTTGTAACCTGAAACGTAAAGGTAGTCTGTAACCCTTGCCAGGTCCGCCATGCCTGCCTCCTGAAATGATTAAACAACACACACGTTACAAAAATGGCAGCTGTAAAAAAAAAACAATTTGTTTAAACTTCGTTCACAATATTATTCACAGATTTATTTTATAAATGTTAGATGCGACAAACAGCTGATTGAGTCATTCTGCTTGTTGGTCGGTCAAGTAGTCTGTCTGTCTGTCGGTCAGAATGTCTATCTGTTTTTATGTCGATTAGTTACTCTGTCTATTGGTCAGTTACTCTGTCTGTCGGTCAGTGAGTCTTCTGTGTGTGGGTCATTTAGTCTGTCGGTCGGTCGGTTTATCTGTCTGTCTGCCGGTCGCTCAGATAGTCTGTCGGTCGGTCGATCAGTTAGTCTGTCTGTTGATCGGTCAGTTAGTGCGTCTGTCGGTCGGACAATGGGTCTATCGGTCGTTCGGTCGGTCAGTCAATCGTTTTTTGTACATTTTATCTTTTAACATGGAACACTTATAGAAAGATGTGCCTCTTACAAAACATCAAACTTTTGCCAAACGTCACAGCTATAGAGAAGTCGCGATGGTTAATAAAAAAACTGTCATGACTGGATAATATCAAAATGGTTACATCTCAAAGGTTCCAGAACCAATTAATGTGTTCGAGAAACAATATAGGACCGGAAAGAGATCAGATATGACGGAGATCCCCAACCACATTAATTCACATTAAATGTTCCCTCGGCACAATATTTGTGCTATCTTAGTCTGTAATCTACATTTAACAAAATATTATGTTAACTAGTTTCATTTAAAAAAAACCATTACAGCTGGTCCCTATCTTTGTCTTGTCCACGGCGTCATGCCGGTAAAGCCTGCTGGGACTATGTATTGAAAAGCCCTGCAAAGCATTTCCGAATGCATGCATATGGCCTACTCACTGTGAAAATCATATGGTAAAACAGTTTAATAGCAAATATTTTGACAGATACCGGAATTGTATCCTTGAAAAGCGTAAGTGTACGGCATAGCGACTGGCCGATACGATGACCAATTTTTTCTCACATACATGTCACCGTAGATGACGCAAACGAGCTCCCGTCTGGCTCGTCTGACACGGTCTGGACATCCATGGAATTATGGTAGTACCAGTGGAGAATTTGGCACGGTTTCGCAGTCCACAGACTATGAGTTTGAATAGCCAAGTCGAGCGATACCAGCTGCGACACGACAACCCACGCAGTCCGGCCGGTGGATTGTGAGTTGCAGTGACGAGAACAGTCTAACAGTCTATCACTCAACACCGGTGAAAGTAACAATCGAGCTAATCTTTTATGTTTTGAAAAAGTATCACCGGCAGAAATAAGTAAGAATTGAATTATATTATACAGAAACGAGTGATTGGTAACACAGATATGCCAATTTCAATTTTGTCTGGGTTCCCATTATGGGCTTCAACGTATAGCATGGTGTTGGGTATCGCGCGCGCAGAGGCCTTTATAAGGCGAGGAGTAACCTTTAACAGAAGAAAGCCTTGTAGCCTCCTGGCTCTTGTAGGGCAAGGCTAGCGGCTCCCTACAGTTCGTGTCAAAGCCTGCTGTTTCAAACAAGCAAGTAACTGAACAACTTCTGTATTTCGGGAGTGAAAATCCGGACTTCTTCCTTCGACCTTTTTGTAGGCATGCCTGAATTAGCAAATCACATATGACTATGATCCAGTACTCCGTAATCAAAGGGTGTTTGTGATGAGATCTGGTCAATATTTTACCCAATCTGTGACATTTTAGGCCATATGTTTAACTTTACAATATCCTGTGCTGTGTTACTGCAGTTGCACGTGAAATCTGAGCATGGAATAATCTGGATATTAGTTGTAAAAGTATAACGATTGTTTCCTGCTATCTATGTTGTACACATAGACAAGCCTCACATGCCTACTAGCGAATATATTGCCGTGGTGTCACAATGTGGAGTAGATTTCTCTGATGTTTCATCACCAAATTCTACATTTTTCTTCCCCTTTGGACATTTTAAACGATCGGAATCGATTCAGGAGACATGAAATTATCTATGTACAGTTTGGGAGGCCAAGCGCTGGGGTTCAACTTTAAACACCCACCCCCGAAATTTGTCAAATTTCTCGAAGACACAGCCATAATGAAACATACCAGAAGTCCGATTACTTTCGAGATGCATGGCTTCCTTCAAATGCCAGGCAATTAAACTTTGATAATGAGACTTGGAGAATATTTATTCTATTAATAATTTATTAATATTTTATATTTATTATATTTTTTCATTGTTGTTTAATGCCATCCTGTGAGTCGTAATCTAGAGTTTTTCGGTATAGATGCTTTTTAACAACGTTCTGGCATGTACATGATTCCCCATGCAGTGACTCAGAAGAAACAGATTTCCATCCCAGCGAGAAGTGTTGTAACCCTGATCATCAACTCTTGTAAAATAGATGGATCAATGGATCGTGTCAGGAAGGGATGTCGCTGTATTCTTTGACTTTCAATCAGACGTTGGAGGCACAACAGCCGTGTTGTTCTCGAAAGAATGGCGAAGACTGCCGTGAGTCATGTGTAAGTTTCGGTATAAATACGTATGCCTGGAAGAGCTTACATGACAGTTCGCCACTGTTGACAAACTTTTGAAAATTGCATTTGCTTGAGGAATTGAATCATTGCCAAACAAATTCCATAAAACATTTCGCTCAAACGTGATTGGTGTAGGTCTTCTCCTTTACATCACTCCAAGGTTTCATCATTTCGCCCTAACGTTTTCAAAAACATGGAAACCATAAAAATGCAGATATTTATGAATAATGAAACGTTTGCCACTGGAAGCTCATCAATAAAACGCTGTCATTACTTTCTCTGGCTGTTCAAATCATTATTTTTATAAAGAAAGGAAATAGGCTACAATTCTATTTGAAAGCAATTTAGCGCACGAGATAGGGGATTGTGTACGTACAAACCCAAATCCACCCAACCGCCCTCCCAAACTAACGGTTTGTAGAGCCTTGGTGATTGTTTCTAAGCGGTTGGACACGCTCGGGTGGGGTTGTCGCAGTTTACTTTCGTTGACGACCACTTGTCATCAACCAATAACCCAATATGACCCGAAAGTATTTGTGTCACTCGTAGAAAGTTCGACAGTAACTTGTCAAAGGTAGGTAGTATATCCCGGGCCAGTATGCTTTTCTCCACCTCTAACACCAATCGGCAACGCTCTAGGGGAAAATTCTTGAGCCTGGAGTTAGGCAACAAAGAATCCATCTATGAATTTTATGAACTTGGGATCTATACTATATAATTCCCTTAACAAAGGTCATATTATAAAAGAACAATGTTCACTTATTGGCACGATGAGTTACTTTAAACGCGACAACATGTCTTTTAGAATTGAATGCTTTCATGTGGAGAGCTTTTTGAGTCCATTCCATCACAAGATAGGATAAGAGTGTCGAA